>NC_133771.1:15952291-16128918 GCF_003597395.2 Chelonoidis abingdonii
GGTGGTAGGAGCACTCGGGGCTGTGACTCCTAAGCTGGGTGAGTGGCTCCAACAGATCCCAGGAACAACATCAGAGCTCTCTGTCCAGAAGAGTGCAGTGCAAGGAACAGCTAAAATACTGCGCAGAACCCTCAAACTCCCAGGCCTCTGGTAGAGGACCCGAGGTTGAGGAAGACACATACCACCCATAGGGGTGAGAGGGGAATTTTTTTTATATATATACACACACACACACACACTGAATTTAAATTTGCCCCCAAATTTAGCTTTTATATAAACAAGCTTTTACAAACACCTAAGATAACAAAAAATGATACCTGATTAATTTTTCAGAATTCCAGTAGGAGTCGTTTACTGAAAAACAGCCTCAGATGTAATGATCCAAGCAAGCTGTGATCTTATCATGGAATCCACTGAAACTTATTGCCTGGAATCTTGCTAAAGTCAATAAGCCTTTGCTTAGGCATCAGGGCCCACATTAGCAAATCCCATTGCAGGACCTCTGCCTATCCGAGTCTGAAATGTTAGGTCAAATTCAGAGGCAAGTCTGAGTCCAAGTTCATGTAAGTTCCACCTTCTTCTGGCTCCTTGACATGTGAGTGAGTCTCCTTTAAATCATCTTACCAATATGCAATTTGCATCCCCCTAAACATCACTGCTGAGTCTGGCCCTTGGTTTTAATTCTGGGTATTAAACTACAATTCCCAAAAGGTCAACACTGCAAACCTGCATAAAGCCAGAGCATTTATGCGGAGTGCATGTGTGTATTAAACCCATATGTGCATGTTAAACCCATTCCTAACCCACAGAATGGTAATGCAGGCCCCTTGCCACCACTCCTTCAGTATATGGCCCACACAAGTGGTCACTGCCCTTCTGCTTCCCTTATAGGGAGTTCCCTGGCCACTATGTTTGCATGCACCCCAATGCTCAACTCCATTCTGGCCTATTCTAAGCCAGCCCAAATCCTACCACCTGGGTGCTCAAGTGGTGCAAAAGCCACTATCCCCCTCTCAGCTCAGTAATGTCTCATAGCTGAAGGGGTTCAGAGACTTTGTGAAGGCCCTCAGCATTGAGATGGATTATATCACCCAAAATCCTCGCTTTCCTGAGACCTAGTTGAAATTCTAGTTGAAAATTCTCTGCTGATTCTTTCTGGCAACTAGGTTGTAGATCTATTTAAGCACTCAGGTAGTATACTGGTTCCTGGAACTAATGGTTCTCCAGCAAAATCAGCAGAGGCCAGCAGGAACCAATAGACACCAGTTGATTAATTCTACTGGAATTGTCACTAAGGGCATTCTGACATCAGGACAGCAGAGAATGACTTGCTGGTCAAAGACTGAAAATACATTTAAGTATATATTATTATGAAATTAGACCCTGAAGTAAAGCAGTTAAGCGCATGCTTAAAGTTAAGCACATGTGCATATGCTTTGCTGAATTGGGGACTCAGTAACCACCATTTACATATCCATTTCTAATATGTTTCTAAGGAAATACATTATTAGTTTCCATAAACTGCTTTTCTGTCTTAGAAGAGTTTTTAAAAGGTCCCTTGGGTACATCTTCAGGATACTACAGATCTCTTGAAACTGCTAGGATGCAATTTTTTTCTTTTTTTGACTAACGCTGCCAGCCATGACAAACTACATAACTAAAGAGAATGACCGAACAAAATGCTACTATTGACGAAGGTTTAAACATAACCAAAATTGCAAGTGACTAAATAATACTAAATAGATGCAAACCTTCTGGTTTATTTTTGGTTTGTTTTTCTATTTTTCTCATTTTCTGTGGAATTAGTTTTCCCAGAAGTTTTAGTCTTATATCTAAAAGAAATGAGCAAAGAGCAAGGGGCCCATTTCTGCTCCCATTGAAGTCAATGGCAGTTTTGTCTTCAGGCCCTGTGAGAGAGATTTTCAAAGCATTGTTTGCAGTGTTGTAGCCAGGTTGGTCCCAGGACACTAGAGACACATTAGCAATCTCTCTGAGAATTTCAAACGCACTTAATGTTGGCTTAACTCTGCTCTCATTAAAGTCAATGGGATTTTTTACCAGACACATGAGCGCTGGCCTAAATCAAATTCCCATTGACGGCAATAGTAGCAGAGTTAGATGGAGAACTTGCCTTTGTATTTCTTTATTGCACCAAAATCCCAGTCCCACAATCCCTACCATGGAAACACTTCTGTTGACTTCAGTGGAAATTTCACCTAAGCAGAGACAGCTGAATTGGGACGCCAAGTGACAAAAGCAATGGACTGCTGCAGACAATGAAGCAATACAGCCTGTATCACCCTCAGGTTTATCACTGCTCCCTCTAGTGGCAATAAAAATGTCTAAAATGTAGAGAGCGCTCAAACCATTCCTTGGGGAGGAGAAAGCAATGATCCTCTCTCTCTCTCCCCCTCTGACAAAGTGGTGAAGTTAGAGGATAAGGCAGAGAGACTTTTTCTTAAAGTGATGAAAATCCCTTTTTTCTCTAATTCTTTCCAGGAAAATTCTGGCTCTGTTAAATTTAGCTTCAGGACAATCTTGAGGAGTTTTTAACATCCAGAAGGGCCATTCACTTTTATTCATTCATAGTAATTTTTCATTAAGACCTGACTTCTAGTTAGTTTCAATGAGCCTTTATGTTTCTCTTTCCATTGGCTACATTTAATAACACACCCACATACCAGACACACTGCCCATATGGCACTTCTCATGCAGGACTCCTGTAAAGTAATACCGATGATAAGTTTTGTACTGCAGAATTGGGGCCTATGGGTGGCTCCAGCCCTCACACATTTCTTCCCAACTGCCTCCGCAAAGAGAAAGAGAGAGAACCACACATGATATCCACCTTGCTTAATGAACCTCTAGAAGATATTCAGACTCCATGGTGATAGACACGGCATGACAACCAGTAGAACAGAACTTTTAAGTCAATGGAATCTGCTTGGGTGCACAGTCTGCACATCACATTGTGGGATCAGGACGATAGTTTTGATCCGCTTTTTTAAAATATTGATATGGACATACATGGTGAAAAGATAAGGCTAATAAATCGTGTTTTTAAGAAAAGAAATTCAAGACAATCTTATCGAACGATAACCATCCAGGCAGTCTAGTTTCTATTGCACTTTCCTTACAATTTGGAAATTAAAAACTGAAGCCATTGGAAATATAAGAGTTTGGAGAAACTTTCTTTACAGATGTCATGGCTGGTGCATAGGAGAAGTTTACAAACCAGACACCACCATCATCATTGTTAAAAGTGAATCATCAGTGTTCTTAATACAGGTGGGGACAAACCAAAACCCAGGATACAAATAGAGCCCACATTAAAGCCATACATTTTAGGACCAGAAGGTACTCATGTACTCTGATTCCTGTATATCACAAGCCATCAGCACTACCTAGCACCTGTACACTAAACCCAACAACCAAAATTAGGCCATGGTATTACATCCCACAGGAGACTAGACTATTGAGTGCCACAGGCAGAGAATAGGAGGTACTGAGACACACCAATGCCCTTCCAATAGCAGGGAAATTACTACATGAGATATACGCAAATAATCCTGGCAAGTGACCTGCACGTCATACTGCAGCAGAAGGCAAAAAAAAAAAAAAAGTCACTGCCGATCTGACCTGAGAGAAAATTCCTTCCTGACCCCACACATGGCAATTAGTTAGACCAGGAGCATATGAGCAAGAACCAGCCAGTCAAGCACATTGTTTGGCAGAAAACAGAATAAAATACATTAGTCAGATGGGCCCCAGACTCCTCAAACTGGGGTAAGGGAGGGGTCACCTGTCCTCAGTTCTTACTGCACTGAAGAAACCACAAAGCCAAGTTTACAATACATATGCACATCTTACCCACTTAGTAACCATCCACTGAGCAAAACAGAAGGTTAGTTTGTAGTTTCTGTGACAATTTCCCATCAGCACAACAGTCTTAGAGCTCAGGCTCTCAAAGGATGATGTTGTATTCACTGTGAAAGCATACTGTTTATTCTTACTGGTTTTGTATGTTTACTGAAGCAACAGAGTTGCTTGGGACTAATGCTATAATTTTAAAAGAATAATGTTTAATTATTCCACAGAGCAACCTCTATGAACAAACAAAACTGGAGCAAGTGATTTTTCTATATATAGCTATAGAAGACTATGAAAATCTAAAATGTGAAATAAAAGCCCATACTAACGAATCCATAGAAACATTATAGAATCTGTCACTTTTATTTTAATCTAGTTGCTAAAAACAATAAATGCATGAGAAGTTTATGGACATCAACTTAGAAGGTGATTGGGAGTGAAACCTGTCTTAAATGACTACTCATGGATCCAGGGGAAAATTGGTTGCTGAGGAGAGATGACCTGAGGTCAGATAAAACCACAGTAGAATCCTAGGGCGGTCTTTATAAGTGGTCTCTCAAAACAGGGGAGTCCCTTTGTGAGGGGCCTGTGATGCAGGTTTCTTTGTGCTGCCACACTCTGAAGCAACACAAAGTGGTCAGAACAGGTTTGTTGTCACTTAACTTCCATTGGTTTTTAGGTGAGCGGAGATGTTTAAGCCAGCACAGCAGAACCCGGTTTAGCATCTCCCATATCTGGTCTTTTATCCAAAACCTATTTACATCCCTACACCCCAACATGAGACACTCCCTCATTTGTCAATTCCCCCTTTAATCCCCAAATAAGTAACTTATTTCCAAACCCCACAGCAAGCCCCCCTCCCCTTGAATTATCCAAACACCCCTCCCCATATTTGCAACATGCCAAGGCTGTACTCAATACTCCACAAGCCCCTGAAATACCTGGTCCCTGCCCGAAAGACCTCACAATCTACCCCAAAACGTTTCCGACAGCGCAGGGTGGCTTTGTCCTGTGAGGAACGCAATGCTCGATGTGTGTCCAGTGGGAAATCGGGGGAGGGGTCGGGTCACAGACCCAGCCAAAACAAAATGAAAAAAAAATCGAGCTGGGTCCCCGAGGGGCTTCCTATTGGCTTGCCAAAGTCGCTGCTCCCAGATAATGATAGGACCCCCCCCCACACACACACACACATACAAATACAGGATTTTTCCAGACCCCTTTAAGCAGTGGCAGTTCAGAACGCCCCTGCAAGGGGCTGGTGTCAGTGGACACCGAGGGGGGGCCCCACCAGAGCAGTGACATGAGAATTACTGACCCCCCGTGACACCAAGCGCCGGACACGATTCATTTCTTGCCCCCCGTCAGCGACACCCCCTCAGCCTGGGGCATAGTGGGATTTCATTCTCCTCCCACACCAGGAGAAAGCAGGAAACTGTCCCTCCCTAGCCCCTCCGGGACAGCATGCCTGGGGGATGTTATATAACGGGCGGGGGGAGGGGGGAATACCCTTCCGGGGGGGTATTCCTGGCAATGGCTTCCCCCGAGCGGGTCCCACGCTGCAAGGACACCGTGCAGACTGGTAATCAGTAATCGGCAGCCTGCGCCTGAACTTACCTGCTGGGGCTTGTTTTCCTCCCCTCACCCCTGTGCACCGCCGCAGCCACTGAGCCGGCGAGCCGCCGCCTGCTGCTCCGCTCCGCTCTCTGCCCCAGGGAGCTGCTGTCACCCTGACAAAGCGGCTCAGGGCGGCCCGGCTGCAGCCGGCCCAATCAGCCAGCCCCGCGGCTCAGCCACACACACCAACCAACCAGCGCGTGAGAGCCAATCCCGTCTACACGCCCCCGCCCCCGCCCTCAGCTCTTATTCTGTGCCCTCCCCTGCACGCCCGAGCTGCGAGCTCGTGTCAACGCCGGCTGCTGCTCTAGGCTGGGCGAGAGGGGTGCGGGGGTGGGAATCAGTCCCTGCCTCGCCACAAGTGGGTGAAGGTTTCTGTCTAGGGTGACCAGATGTCCTAATTTTATAGGGACAGTCCTGATTTGGGGGGCTTTTTCTTATATAGGCTCCTATAACCCCCTCCCACACATACCCCCTGTCCTGATTTTTCCCATCTGCTGTCTGGTCACCCTATTTCTATCTGCCCCCCCCCCTCCCCACACAAAGATGGGAATTTCTGTTCTTCCCCCTTTGTAATCACTTCCATACAGGTGGGGATGCCAGGGGCACAAAGGGAAAACTCTGCCCACCAGGTGGAGGTGAGTTCAGGTTTCTATGGCATCATCTGGGTCTGGGCACTGGAGTGTAGACAGAGCTTAATTTGTAATGAAAGAAGTGCCAGGGCAAAAGCAGATTATTTTACTTTCATAATTGACCTGCAAACCCAGAGGTGCTCGGATTATGACCTGCCCAGTCTAGAGGTGCCAGGGCTAAGCCCTGGCACAAATTAAGCATTTCATGTAGATCTCTGCTATGTCAGAACTCTCATTCTCCTCTGTTGTGTTCCTCTAGTTTAGTATCATAATAACTAGGCTTGGAAGTATTAGACTTTTATCTGTGAATGTCAATTTCACTGCACACACACAAACTGATGAAAATATCTGTCCATTATAGTGGAAGAAGACCGATCTGGGTCTTCTTTTAAAAAGAAAGTCATTTAAGAGTTTTGATCCTCTGCTTTCTTGGAAAAAGAACTGTTTCTCTTCCTCCTTTCTCTCCCATTTGCATGTCAGAGGCTGCTAAACCTCAGAATAAAGTTTTCTGGGGTATCTCCTTACTCCTATAAAATGTTATGGGGATGAAATCAGTAGAGTTCTACAGAAATGGCTGTGAAAAATCTATAAAATGTAACGAAGAATGAGATCATTCCCACGGATTTTTTTAAAACATCCTACAGATGTCTACAGAAAGTATGATTCTCTGTTAAGTAAATATATTAAAAAAATCCAATAGAAAGGTTACAATTCACTCAAGCTCTTTCCACTAATGGCCCTTATGACTCGCTGTGGTGAATGAGACTAGAGTTCTATCTCAGACAGTGCCAGAAGATGGTGCAAGCAATCCTGCAGTGAACAGTTGTAGGGCAACTGTCACACAGTGAAAGTCTCTTCCGGACTCCATTACTTAGAGGCTGTCCTTATGTCCTGAAGCATGAGGTTTTAGATTCCTTCCAAAGTCTTTGTTCTCTGTTTTTTAATTCTTACTGTTGCGAGTGGATACCCTTGTAATCCATAGATTAATTATTATGATTTGTTTGTATTGCAATAGCATGACAGAGCCCAAGTCATGAACCAACCAGGATCCCATCGTGCTAGGCACTGTACAACCACAGAAAACAGTCGCCATCCTAAAGAGTTTACAATCTAAATTGCAGAATTCAAAGAATATTGAACATGTCTAAGGTCTCTCAGTTTTAAACCTGTAGCCTTTCAGTTTCATTGAATGTCCCCTTGTTTTTTGTATTCTGAGGATGAGTGCACCTGATTTACTTTCTCTGTACCATTCACATGCCATATCCCTGTATCACATCCCCTCTTACTTGTCTCCTCTTTGAAGTCAACAATCCTGATTTTCCCCATTCATTCTTCACTGCCTCTTCCAGTTGAAGTTCATGCTTGGAAGACAGTCATGGTTCATCAGGCAGAGTTTTTCTTTCACTGCCTGGGTATCTCCACAAAGGGGGCTGATCTAGCCCATAATTAGGAAAATTGGGAACATCTAAGCTTGAGCTTTGGAAATGCTCTCGCAAGCACTTCAGCATTATTATTGGGACGACTGGGGAGACCAACACAGGATTCCAGCGTTTAAAGTATCAAATGTCTTTCAAAGCAAGCACTAATGAGTGGAAACAATGACAGGGTTCTGAATATCCCCCTCTGTAAGTATTTAAACACTCATATTAGGAAAATTCCATAATAATGGGGAATTATGTTTTTAAATATTTAAAAACAATTCTGAGAAAAGAGAGCTCCCTGGTAGCTAATGAAACCTGCCTTTCAGAGGTAATCTTGCCATTTACTAATTTGGACTCAAACACTATGTCTGGTCTGAGTAGCCAGGCTGTGCATATCAGGGTGCTGCAGGGATCCTCCACAGCCCAAGTATCTGTAGATTATCAGGGAATCTCAGGGTTGAGAAGGAATCCCTGAACCAACCACAGAACAGCAGCTTCTGATAAAATCTGCAAATAGTGACCCAGTGCTGATCACCCAGAATTCAATGAAAGTTTTGCTATTGACCAGTGGATGAAGGATTAGACCCAATGAACCAAATCCTGAGCTGCTCAGTACCCACAGCTTGCACTGCAGATAAGGGGAGTGGTAAATATACTTGGGATCTGATTTGCTGGGCCAAACTCTTCTCCAAGTTACACTCAGGTTGCACCAGTGTTTCAACAGAAGTGAATCAATACAACGAAGAGGAGAATTTGGCCCACCATGTTCATATGTGACCACCCACAAAATACAACCAAGGACCCAGTCCTGCAATCTTAGCACATATTTCAGGGTCAGAGTTTTCTCCTTTCAGAAAAAGAAAGGAGTTTGTCTGCCCCCACCCCCAAACAAAGCAGATAAAGATCTACAAAGTTCTTGTCCTACATACCGGCTCTTATCCATCGCTGCCCCCTCTGAATGTCCCCCAGTTCCTTCACTGCCTGCAGGATTAGGAATCCTCCTTAAAGGAAGAGTCCAGCGATCAGAGTGGGAAACACGGGTAAAATTAATGCTGACTGGATCAACATTAACCTACCCATGAACATTCCCTGTAGCTGGTTAGGTGACATTATTGTCTCCATAGCTCATAATCTGACCTTTCCTTATGCGTGTAGTATCCACCAAGGGCTTCTGCAGAATGCAATAAAGACAGCAAAATAAAACTAGAGGGCAAGGGCTGGGTCTTTTATTAGTCTGCAAAGCACTCTGCCCAGCTATGGGTGGCAGGGAATGATTAATGAAATGTAAATGAAACATTGCTACAGAAGGTCTGTGTCTCTCTGGATTAGCTGTATAATTCCAATCCTTTACCAAAAGGTGTCAGTAAATATATATTGTAACATAGCCACTAGGATTATCACTGCACAAGCCACTAATTAGAAGTGACAGTAAGTTCTAAGGCAACTGACAGCAGAGGCACACTGTTAATGTGTTCTGTCCATGAGTCACCCTAAAAGTCCTTTTCTCTTCAACATTGTAGAATTCCTGACCCAATTTAGAGCCTCCCCAATAAAGATTTGTTGTGTTACAGTTAACCCACAATTTTGAAGAAAACTGAACCACTGTGCCTGCATCTAGCTGAGGGGTGTTTTTAACTAAGATAAATGTGTTAGCCTTGATGCTTGAAAAAGTAAGAGGAACAAAGGATTCCCTTAGCTTTTAAAATAATCTCTACCGCTAGCAAAGAAAGAATCTTTGTTCTGCAACAAAGTTCATCTTGAAGCATAACAGCAATTCTTACTGCTTCTATCCTGACTGGTTTACTGACTCCTTAGAGCCCTTATAATAGAGGTGCCATCCCAGGACCGCCTTCCCATGGTGTAATGGCTCAGTTTCCCCACATGCTATTCAGACCACTTCCACTATAGATGCAGCTTAGTCCTCCCCCCCTTCCAGGGTAATTGAGACCTTCAGTCAAAATCCACTACAGACACCAAACAAAAACATCCTCAGCTCAGCTGTCAGCCCTCTTCCTGGCAGGCTGGCAGGCCCCCAGCTGCAATGTCTTGGTCTAATATCAGGTTCCTGGGTTTCAATCACATCAACAATATGGTTCAGGCATAATGCAGTGTCCAAGCCGCACCTAGCCCCAAACGGTTTAGGTTTAGGCCCCCAAGCAACCTATGTACCCTCCCTCTTGTGCCATTACCTGACTCCCCTCCTTATAAATCCCTCCCCCCAGGCCTAACCTAACACCTACCAACAGGTGCTACAGGGCAGGGCAATTTGAGCCTGTGTCAGTTAATTAACCCCTTCCTGTCTGGTGTGGGGTTTGTGCTCCCCTTCAGTTCTGTGTGAGCTATATTATATACTGAATGTGTTCTTGGAGGGGTGGAGACACCCCATGGCATACACATCCTCATCGGAACAGAAGGCACCACTCCCTAGCATCATTAATGGCAATAGATCAGGTTGCTCATGAATGGCCCCGGGGTTGCTGCTGTGTGTTTACAAGCAGCAGCATTTGAGTTCTCAGCTGTACTCAACCAAAAGTTTAGTTGTGAAGCTGCAGCAACTGGCTTGTCAAAATGATCTCCCAGGCTGATAGATTGCCTCCTCCCTAAATTGGTGAATGGGATATAATAGCAGCCAGTTAGTCAAAGAAACCGTCTGATAGCTGCCTACAACACATACAGTTTGTGGAGGAGTATCAAAGATACCAGCTGAATCAAACCCAAACTAAGAACACAGCCTGTCCAGTAAGTGGTTTCTAAACATCCTGCCTGCCTTCCTGGTACACATATTTCCAGCTCCTTTTAGGCTAGAGATCCTTTGGGGAGGAACTATATTTATTTCATCTCTTGTACAGTGCTGTGTACATTGTAAGCCTTAATACATAACCAGGCCCACGCCCGGTTCTTATATTCAGGATGAGATTTATTAGGAGTGACTTGCCCAGTATGTCCCAAACTGCAGCAAAAGATACAATGTGAATAGGGCTTCCGTTTTGGGAGGTCCATGAATTTTATTTTTGAGGATTTATTTTTAGGAATGTTTAAATTTTATGTAGATATCCTAAAGTCAGGGGTTCTCAGGGCTTTCTCTTTGTATATACCATAATGAGTAATGTATATTACAAATATTACCTACTGTAGTAATATATACTGTAATAGCAGCAGAGAATCCTGTGGCACCTTATAGACTAACAGAGGTTTTGGAGCGTGAGCTTTCGTGGGTGAATACCCACTTCGTCAGACGCAGGTAGTGGAAATTTCCAGGGGCAGGTATATAATGCCTAAGCAAGCAAGCCTAGAGATACACGAGGTTTAGTTAGTCAGGGGAGGGTGAGGCCCTGTTCCTAAAGCAGTAGAGGTGTGAAAACCAAGGAGGAGAAAACTGGTTCTGTAATTGGCAACCATTCACAGTCTTTGTTTGTCCAAGCTGATGCTTGTCAATTTGCAAATGACTTGAAGCTCAGGCAGTTTCTCTTTGCAGTCTGGCTGAAGTTTTTTTTGCTGCAGGATACGCCACTGCTAAGGTCGCTTATAGTGTGGCAGGGAGGTTGAAGTGCTCTCCTAACAGGTTTTTGTACTATTGGCCATTCCTGATATCTGATTGTTGTCATTTATCCTTTCCCGGTAGTGATGTCCAGTTTTGGCCGATGTACATAGCAGAGCGGGTATTGCTGGCATTGATGGCGTATATAGCTTGGTGGAACGTGCATGTGAATGAACCAGTGATGGCTGTGAGCTGATTGGTTAGGTCCTATGATGGTGTGCTGGTGAGAATATGTTGGGAAGTGTGCATCGAGGTTATGTTGCATGGATTGGTTTCTGAGCTGGAGTTACTATGGTGCGTGTGAAGTTGCCTGGTGAGAATACGTTTTCAAGGTTGCAAGGTTGTCTGTGGGCGAGGACTGGCGCTCCATCCCCAAGACCCTGTGAATAGTGTGGGATCATTGTCCAGGATGGGTTTAGATGCCTGATGATGCGTTGGAGGGGTTTTAGCTGGGGGCTGTATGTGATGGCCAGTGGAGTCCTGTTGGTTTCTTTCTTGGGTTTGTCTTGCTGGTTTGTCTTGGCTGTATGTGATGGCCAGTGGAGTCCTGTTGGTTTCTTTCTTGGGTTTGTCTATACTGTAATGAGTAATATCTTTGTGATGTTTCCTAGACGGCTTTAACCCACTGTTTCAAACAGCACTATATTAAAGTGGGCATCAGCAAGGTCTACCCAGTTCCAGACCAATTAAAGCACAACACATTAGTGCACTTTAGAAATCATACCCCTGTGAGCCACATCACTGCTCCTTGTAGACAAGCCCTTTGATACAAATAACCATTTCTGGTGTTTTTCCAGTGTTTTTTAGATAAACACCAATTTCATTTTTTTGGATCAGGGTGTTTTATTGGTTAAAACCTAAAATCAGAAGACCTACGAACACAATGGGTCACTGCAATGTGACTTCAATCTGAACATTTCAGACTTGTGTACCTGCCCTAAATGTAGACACCATCTGCCCAATGGTCCTAATCTTCAGACTCTCAGATAGAGTGACCAGATGTCCCAATTTTATAGAGACAGCCCTGATTTCTGGGTCTTTTTCTTATATAGACTCCTATTACCCCCCACCTCCATCTCAATTTTTCACATTTGCTCTCTGGTCACCCTACTCTCAGAGTTGTAGTATTGTGTCTAAAAGGAATGAACAAAAAGCAAGGCCCATTTCTGCTCCCATTGATGTCTGATTTCCACAGGTGCCAAGCAACTCTAGAACCCACGGGAACTCTGAATAGCATTTTCATGTCTAAATGTAGATTTAGTTGCATAAATTTTGAATTTTTTGGTCAATCTGCTTAAAGATAAAAACTACTAGGAAAACATTTGTAGTATGAGTATGTTTTTTTATTTATGCCCATTAGTAGGTCAATAACAAGAGAAAGGCCTGAGCTGCAACATTCAGATCATGTCTGAGAAGTGAAGGTCTGAGTGAATTTACTATGAATTATTATTACATCGCTACTCCGATATAATGCAGTCGTAGGGAGCCAAAAATCCCTACCGTGTTATAAGTGAAACTCCGTTATATTGTGGTAGCAATGGCAGGGCTGCAGCAGTGATTTAAAGAGCCTGGGACTCTGGCCATGGGGAGCCCCAGGCCCTTTAAATCGCCAGAGAAGCCCCACTGCTGCAGCCCCGGGGAAGCAGTGGCAGGGCTCCAGCGGTGATTTAAAGAGCTCTGGGCTCCAGCTGCTTCGGGGAATCCGGGCCCTTTAAAGCACCAGCCCGGACCCTCTGCCACAGCCCCAGGGTAGTGGGAGCAGGGCTCCGGCGGTGACTTAAAGGGCCCAGGGTTCCCTGCAGCAGCTGGAGCCCCAGACCCTTTAAAGTGCTGCCGGATCCCTGTTGCCGCAGCCCTGGGGTAGTGGCAGCAGGGCTCCAGCAGTGATTTAAAGGGCCCGGGGCTCCCCAGAGCAGCTGTAGCCCTGGACCCTTTAAAGCTCCTGGAACCCCGCTGCTACTACGCTATATGCGAACCCGTGTTATATCGGGTCAGGTTGTAGCTGGGTAGCGGTGTATTATTACTTATTTGTGTTGCAATAACACTTAGGACCCCCAGGCATTGACCAGGTGCCCCTTGTGCTAGATATGTTTGGTTCAGAATGATGTGGATACCTTTATGATTGCCTTTGCCAATGAAAGTGCTTCAGGACATACTGACCCTCATTGCAAGGTTTTGGAAAAGCATCCTAGGAGACATTTTGGCTTACATTGGGAGATCATTTTCTGAATTGCTCTGCCTCTGTTTCATTACATGAAACAATGATCCCTGCTTTTAAGTTTTTATCTGCTTCTTTCCTTCCTGATATCTTCATTCACTATTAGGATGATACCATCGGTGGGTTGTGTAGGACTGAGACTCACTCAGCAGATGGGTCTAACAAATCTCTATTATGGCAAAACAATCAGCAAGCAGGGATCAATTACTCACAAGTGGGAAGCTCATTGGGATGATCTCATCACAGTCACCTCCATCACTGGACAATACAGCTTCAGCCATCCTTTGTTACACAAACTTATTTATAATTTTTTATCTTTTCTTATATCTATGTATTAGGGTCCCATTTCCCCATTAATTCCTCTTCCCCATCAGTACAGGTTTACTGTTAGTTCAGACCAGTCTTTTCTAGCCTTTTAGCTACTTTATCATTTCTTTTTCTCACAAACATGACTACTCTACAATTTCTTGCATATGCGCAGTTCTACTTATGCTTATGCTGTTAAATGTTTTCCAAAGAAACTCTTAAAATGCACAGCAGGATTCTGTCAGGCCTAAATATGCCGTTGTTTCCAAAAGATTGCTATAGAAATAATTATGCTTTCAGAAGCAGAGCAGTGTGGATGATAAGTTATTATGGTTAACTTATTAGTCCTTTATATGACACTGCAATTATGTACAGCCAATAGAAAATAAGCAGTATGAGCAGACAAGTAACAACAATCACATTTTATACCAGTATCCCTGAAGTTAACACAGACATGGGGACTCATGCACAGTCTGCTCCAGACTGGGATTATTGCTACAAATTTACTAGCAGAGCCCATGCTGCTAACTCTCAGGATTAAAAAAATGAATTAAAGCTAATTACTACAATGCCTACCCTGGTAGAAATGCCTATAATTAAATGAATCAACTTGAAGTTTGCCCTGAGGTAGTGCCATAACACATAGACTTCAGTCCCTAGTGAAATGTGAACAGTGGAGGTGAGGGAGCAGGACCTGACACAGGTGCAGAGTTGCTGTTAAGCAATATGGGGTCAAACCTGGCCTCTCTTGCACTGATGTGCCAATGTGAAGTGAGAAAAGAAAAAGGGAGCTTCTGCTTTTTTGCACAAACCCCAGGACAGAATCTCCCAACCACGTACAAGAGAACTTCAGAAGAGATGGTCAGCCCATCCATACACTATGCACCAGATCCTCAAAGGTATATGATTTCAGTGGGAGCTAGGCACCCAAATGCCTTTCAGGGTCAGGGTCCATGTCCCCAAGAGGCTTTAGTGACTGCAAATTTTTGCATGTCCTGGCACTTGAATTTGTGCTGGCAAATAAGTTAATTGCTACTTGATCCAGTCACACAAATCCAAAATTTTCAATATGCAAAAATGTGCATATCCACAAAACCGTGACTGCAAATTTAGTGGCCAGGTTGGCGCCATTTTGAAAATTTGGCCCATAGACTCTATCTAAATATACGGACTTACACGTGAAGGAAAAGCATGACCAGTTTTGGGGGGAGGCAGGTTGTTTTTAGAGGAATATCAGACTCAACTCTTAAATAAGTGGTACGTGATTCAAGTCCATGACAAGCAACAGCCAGTTGTCTGTCTTTTGGATAAAACATTCTTTGGTTTGTTTTCATGGAAGAGGAACTTAAAAGCTCAGACTTGCACTGCTGTAATCACCTTTTTATATCCATGTTTTATTCCAGTTCTGTAAGCAAGCTTAAAATAGCAGGTGATTTGGACAGCGGAAGAGAGTCACATAGCAATATATCAAGCCACAGGACATTATTTAATAAAGGTCAGTGGCCTCAACGGGACTTTACATTTTATCATGCATTACCTAGCTATTAAGTTTAAGCTGGATGTGACATTTGGGCAGAGGTCATATTATCTATATAGGTCCCAATTCAGAAAAACACATATATCTACTGTATATAAATAAATTCAGGAAAGCAGTCAATGGTCCATTGAGCACACACGTAGCACTTTGCTGAATTGGGATTTTTTCCTGAACTTGGGCCAGATACATTAAATTCACCCCAGATCTGAATTAGCAGTAACAAAGACTAGGGCTGCAAACCCTACTGAATACGTCAGTAGTCAGTTGGCTGGGGGATGCAAAATCTTTGAGTTACCAGCCAGTGGCCTGTTACCCATATTTACAACACAGAGAATTTAAAACATGTTACCCCCAGATCCCATGTGCCTCACTCTTGGAAACGATGCATCTTCTTTTGTTTTTTAGAATAATAGAATCATAAACTCATAGGACTGGAAGGGACCTTGAAAGGTCATCTAGTCCAGCCCCCTGCACTCATGGCAGAACTAAGTATTATCTAGACCATCTCTGAGAGTGTTCGTCTAACCTGCTCGTAAAAATTTCCAGTTATGGAGATTCCACAACCTCCCGAGGCAATTTATTCCAGTGCTTGACCACTTTGACAGTTAGGAAGCTTTTCCTAATGTCCAACTTAATCCACCCTTGCTGCAATTTAAGCCCATTGCTTCTTGTCCTATCCTCAGAGGTTAAGAAGAACAATTCTCCTCCTCCTCCTTGTAACAACCTTTTATGGACTTGAAAACTGTTATCATGTCCCCTCTCAGTCTTCTCTTTTCCAGCCTAAACAAACCCAGCTCTTTCAATCTTCCCTCATAGGTCATGGTTTCTAGAACTTTACTCATTTTTGTTGCTCTTCTGTGGACTTTCTCCAATTTGTCCACATCTTTCCTGAAATGTGATCCTCCGAACCAGACACAATACTCCAACTGAGGCCTAATCAGCGCAGAGTAGCATGGAAGAATTGCTTCTCATGGCTTGCTTACAACACTCCTGCTAATACAGCCCAGAATGATATTTGCTTTTTTTGCAACAGTGTTACACTGTTGACTCATATTTAGCTTGTGATCCACTATGAGCCCTAGATCCCTTTCTGCAGTACTCATTTCTAGGCAGTAATTTCCCATTTTGTATGTGTGCAACTGATTGTTCCTTCCTAAGTGGAGTACTTTGCATTTGTCCATATTGAATTTCAACCTATTTACTTCAGACCATTTATCCAGTTTGTCCAGATCATTTTGAATTTTAATCCTATTCTCCAAATCACTTGCAACCCCTCCCCACTTGGTATCATCCACAAATCTTATACGTGTAATTTCTATACCATGATCTAAATCATTAATGAAGATATTGAATAGAACTGGACCCAGAACTGATCCCTGAAGCACCCCACTTGTTATGCCTTTCCAGCATGACTGTGAACCACTGATAGCTACTCTATGGGAATGATTTTCCAACCAGTTATGTGCCCACCTTATAGTAGTGCCATGTAGGTAGCATTTCCCTAATTTGTTTATGAGGAGGTCAGGGAAGACAGTATCAAAAGCTTTATTAAACTCAAGATATACCATGTCTACTGGTTCCCTCCTATCCACAAGGCTTGTTACCCTGTCAAAGAATGCCATCAGGAGGTTTGACATGATTTGTTCTTGACAAATCCATGCTGACTGTTATTTATCACCTTATTATCTTATACATTTTAATATATAAGGCAACACCTCCTCCCTTTTTCCCTGCCTGTCCTTTCTGAGCAAGCTGTACCCTTCTATACCAATATTCCAGTTATGTGTATTATCTCACCAAATCTCTGAGATGCCAACTATATCATAGTTGTATTTATTTATTAGCATTTTGAATTCTTCCTGCTTATTCCCCATACTTCTCACATTAGTATACAGACATCTGTGATTCTGATCTGATTTCCACTCCATAGTTCTGTCTTGTCTCTCCCTTATCCCTGCTATAACAGCATATGCCCCCCCCCACTCCCAAATTCCAACCCTTCTCCCAGGTCTCCATGTTTTTGATTTACCTGTAGGCTTTGGTCACCTGCCCCCTTCGAACCTAGTTTAAAACCCTCCTCACTAGTCAGTCTGTATCCAAATATGCCTTTCCCCTTCCTCGATAGGTGGACTGTGTGACATTAAGCCCCCAGTCTTCATATTGTTATGATATGATTATGGCATAACTATGATGTATTTTATACCAGATAGGTCATGTGAGGTATCGTTGAAAAGGTTATGATTTGTTGGATATGATTGTCCTATTTGTATGCATGTATCATTTTGCATCTGAAGTTAGGAATATTGTCTATGCATCTATTACAAAGGTGTTTACACCTGGGGAATGCCCACTAGCCAGAATACAGTCAGTCTAGATGTCTAGCTGGGAAGGGCCATTAGGGAGAACAATAGGTCTTTGAAGATGCTAATCATGCATTGAGAAGTCTTCCTGTAGACGCTACAAACAGCCTCTGAGTTATGGCTGCATGGTCATGTGACTAAGTCACCTGGTACTGAATTCCATGATAATACTAGTATTTTCCCGCTAACGAGGGGTGGGAACCACACTGGGAGACAAAGGATTCACACTATATGCAAAAAATATTTAAAGCAGCGGAGTGACATCATCATGGTTGATTCTTCACTAACTCCCCGCCCAAAAAAGAAGGCTGTTGGAAACACCTGAGAAACAAAGAGACCGAGGGCAGGGCAGGGATGGCGGTGGCTGAGACCGAGCTAGAGGGTGTCTGGCCTGTGAGAGGAATATCTGCAGTGAGTTTTAAGCTGCCAGCAAATCTCTGCAATCTGCATACAACATCATTTAGAATGAGAATTTACTACTTGTAACCAATTTCTTTAGAATATTAATCTTAGATTGAATTTTGTTTTATGTGCTGGGGAATCTGCTTTGATCTGTTTGCTATGCCTTATGTGATACAGCATGGCCAGAAGGCAGCATAAGAGTGTTAGCAGGGGGCCTTATTCCCTGCCAAGGGAGGAAGGTTTGCTTTAGATTAACTAGAACAGCTGTGGCCAATTAGAGCACCTGACTCCAGTTAGAGCACCTGACTCCAGTCATGGGATATAAACCCCTGCTTCAGTCAGACAGGGGGTGGTAGTTGAAGGAGAAAGGTTGGATTGGAGCAGAGTGCAGATTGCAGAAGAGAAGAGTTTGTCCAGAGAGAAATAGAAGGTTTGGAGGAGTGCTGCGGTGGATTGGGAAGCCCAACAGAAACCCTAGGTAAGGGGCACCAGGCTTGTATAGAAGAGAGGCGAGAAGCCCTTCACAAGCTGACGGGTATGAGAGGGAAGTAACCCAGGGGAAGAAACCGCTAGTCAAGTGGTTCACCACAACCCCAGGGCCCCTGGGTTGGGACCTGGAGTAGAGGGCAGGCCCAGGTCCCTCCCTCTCCACTCCCCTCCTCCAAGGACACTAGTGGAGTAATTAAGAACCGGTTCAGAGGCAAGCAATAGCGCCCTGAACCTACCCCAGAGAAGAGAAAGCGTGAGACCCAGCAGAACAGTACCGGCAATTTGCCACACTTGTAATCACTTATAATCTACCTTTTGTAGTTAATAAACTTGTTTGTGTTTTGTCTAAAACCCAGTGTGTGGAATTCATAACTGGGGGGCAGATTTCATGTGCTTACGGTGTACAAGTTTCCGTGCAGTGCAAGACGGTACAATTTTGGGTCTACCCTCTAGAGTGGGAGTGCACTTGAGTACTGGGCAGTTCCTTAGCTGAGCCTTCCCATGCAGTGCTGATCTCAGCATTTGTGTGTAAAGCTGCGGCTGGGTGTGACCCTACCAGTATGTGTGCTGGTAAAGTGCAGTCTGAAGCCTGATGGGGGGGCTTGGCTGGCTTGCCTCAGCAATACAGTGTAAAGGGAGCCAAGGCTGGTGGGTTAGGCAGACTCAGTGATACCCCAGTCACAGGTAGCACCCTGAAGAAGGGCGGAGGGGAACCTGCCACAGACTTCATCTCTGTTTAGTAGTCCTTCTTCCTGGAACAGCATCCCATGGTCAAGAAAGCTGAAGCCCTCCTGGTGACACCATCCTCACAGCCAGGCATTCACCACCAGGATGCATCTGTCTTTGTCTGCACCTCTACTCTTGACCAGAAGGATTGAAGAGAACATTACCTGCAACCCCAGCTCCTTCACCCTTACTCCTAGAGCCCTGTAGTGACTTCTGATCTGCTGAGGGTCATACCTCACAGTATCATTAATGCCTCCATGGATGAGTAGCATAGGGTAGTAGTCAGAGGGCCAGATGACCCTTGACAATCCCTCTGTAATGTCTTGGATACAGGTCCTGGAAGGCAGCATACCTCCTGGGATGCCATGTCAAGTAACAGATGGGTGCCTCCATCCCCCTCAGAAGAAAGTCACCAACCACCACTACCCTACATTGGGAATGGTGGCTGCGATCCTCCCAGCATTGGGGGTACCTGTCTTCTCCTCCTCCACCTTTGTGAGTGATTCCTCATCACTCATTGCCAGAGCAGCACATGTTTTCTATCACTGTGGTGGGTGGGTTGGGAGTAGGGGTGGAACACTGCTTGCTGCCAGAAGTAATCAGCAGCCAGTGTCCTCCCTGTGACAGAGCCATATCCTCCTCCCCCAGTGGTGTGACAGCAATCCTCTGGAGCTGGATAGCTTCCTCAGCCTTAGATGTTTCCATGTGAAATACTCAAGGAATTCCTCATAGGCACAGATGCTCCTCAGCCTAGCCACCTGCTCCTGTAGCTCTCCCACTTGCTTCTGAGAGATTCCACCAGCAAGCACTTTTCACACTGGATGGTCCCTCCAGCCTGGCTCAAATCCACACCAGGATCTGGGTAGAGGCATCCATGGTTAGGTTGTCTGTCTGGATACAGGCGCAGGTGGAGGAGACAGGCACAGGCGGCTCCAGGCACCAGCATGCCAAGCGTGTGCCTGGGGCGGCAAGCCGCGGGGGGCGCCCTGCCGGTCGCTGTGAGGGGAGCAGGCAGGCTGCCTTCAGTGGCTTGCTGGCAGGAGGTCCACCAGTTTTGCGGTTTTGGCGGCAATTCGGTGGCGGGTATGCCGAAGCTGCGGAACTGGAGGACCTCCCGCAGGCATGCCCCAGGGCAGCCTGCCTGCCGTGATTGGGGTGGCAAAATACCTAGAGCTGCCCTTGGAGACAGTGTTGGCACTGGCGATGTGGCCCTTCCTAACCATAGCAATTATATTATGACTTCCTCTCTCAAACTCTGTCTCAAACTCCCCTGTTTATGGTCCCCATGGTGGCTTAGCCTCTGGCTTTTAAAGCCTTCTTTCCTAGGTCAGCCCTACTCCCTCGTTAATGACACAGGGGGAGGGTGATCACAAGGCTGACTGAGGCTGATCAAAGATGATCAAGGATGTTCCAGGGAACAAAGGCTCAAGCTAAGCTTTTGTGCTTAATTAATTTAAGATACAATACGTCGAGTGGTTTTAACACAGACCTTTGACATGAGAAGTGATGACAGGAGGCATCTCTTCAGTTCAGAGCTCACTGCACCAGGTCAAGAGCACACATGCATATCAAGAGGCAAACAGAAGTACTAAGGGACAAAGAACCACATCCTAAGGTCTTTACTCAGCATTTACTTGAGCCAAATGTTCATTGAAGTGTCTGTATAAGAGCACAGTACAAACTGACGGACAGATTCTGCCACTCTTAATTACATTGATTTCAGTAAGACAGAGTAAGATACAAGTCAGCATGAGTAGGGGTGTAAGAATCTAGGCCTGAGAAAAGATTTACAGTATTAATAAGTTATAAGGCCAGAAGAAAGCATTGGGTTCATCTAGTCTGCCCTCCTGCATAACGCAGGCCATAGGACTTCCCTGGATTAATTCCTGTTTGAACTACAGCTTGTCTTTTAGGAAAACATCCCATCTTGATTTATAAATTTCCAGTGATGGAGAATCCACCACAAATCTTTGTTAGTTGTCCCAATGGTTAGTTACCCTCACTATTGAAAAACTGCCTTATTTCCAGCCATTATAGATTCATAGATTCATAGACACTAGGACTGGAAGGGATCTCGAGAGGTCATCGAGTCCAGTCCCCTGCCCTCATGGCAGGACCAAATACTGTCTAGACCATCCCTGATAGACATTTATCTAACCTACTCTTAAATATCTCCAGAGATGAGATTCACACCTCCCCGAGGCAATTTCTGTCCAGTGTTTAACCACACTGACAGTAGGAATTTTCCTAATGTCCAACCTAAAATCTCCTTTGCATTGCAGTTAAGCCAATTGCTTCGCTGTTCTATCATTAAGAGCCTAAGGTGAACAGTTTTCTCCCTCACTCCTGATGACACCCATTTTAATACCTGAAAACGCCTATCATTCCCCTCTCAGTTCTTCCTTTTCCAATAAATAAACCCAATTCTTTCACCTTCTTCAGTAGTCAATGTTCTCAAACCTTTTAATCATTCTTGTTGCTCTTCTCTGACAATCTCCAATTTCTCCACTCTTTCTTGATTAGATGCTTGTTGTATCTTACTCTCTAGACAGAGGAGTCCATTATGAAAATTTCTGCTCACCATATAGGGTACTTATAAATGGATCAAATCATCCCTTAAACCTCTATCTTTAAATCAAATTAATAGATTCAGCTCTCACTCTAAGGCATTACTTCCAACCTTTACTTAGCATTTGTGCTAGTCCCTGATTACTCGCTCCAATTTAAGCAACATCCTTCTTGAATTGTGGACCCAAGACTGACACAGGATCCAATTTAACCAAGTTCCCAAAACGCCCCAAAAACCCCCCCTTTGTCAAATACAAAGGTATTATAACTGTATTCCTACATCGATATGCCATTCATATATCCAAATGTGTCACATTACCCTTTTGGCAACAGCATCACACTCAGAGCTCATGCTTCACTAATTACTCAGTATGACCCCCCCAAGTCCTTTCAGAGTCACTGCTTCTCACGAGATTAGAATTAACAATTGCATTAATAGACTCATTATGCTCTGTGGTTGTGTGTACTGTGTTGTGCCACTGTCTGGTAATGGGTATGCGCCTGTACCAAATTCTGTATGAAAGAGAAATAATACACTGACATAATAGCATGGTCCAAATTTGTTTTTGCAAATTAACATGCAGAACAAATGTGCCCAATTTCAAGCTAACATTCTTTACTAATGTTGTTGCGAAAAGGAGAGTGTAGTTGTTGTCCAACCTAAACTTTTCTACATTTTTCAGTATGCAACTCATAAATTACATACAAAAATTTTGAAGAGTATAAATAGACAATTATTATTCTACCAGTATCATTCCTTAATAGCACCAAAGTTTTAAAATCTTTTGTGAATTATTTTTAGAGTTGTAGCCTATTTATTGCTGCTGTATATGCTAAATATGAGTCCCAAATACTATACAGTCTGTCGATCTTCATGTGCAGGGGTTGGTCCGCAATTTATCGTGTAAGCTCAAACACTATAGTCAAAAACCCAAGCTTTAAATCCCGCCATGCTCGCGGTATGCGGGGAGATTTAAATGCTAGTGGAGCCCTTTAAATGCTTCCCCGGTCCTCCGCCGGCTAAGCTGCGGGTGCGGATTTAAATGCGGTTTCTGAGCTCCTTAATTCTCCGTCTGGTCCCACCCAGAAGCTGCGGTGGATTAAATGGATCCCCCCACTCTTGCCGGCCGCCGGACTGCAGGGATTTTAAAGGGCTCGCCAGGCTTCTCCCACAGTGGGGAGCCAGTGAGCCCTTTAAATGCCCCCCCTGGTATTCTGCAACCGAGCTGTGGGCGTGGATTTAAAGCTCGCCCTGAGCCAGCGCCAAAGCTGCGACAGATTAAAAAGGGCTCCGCAGGCTATCACCACGGTGAGGAGTGCCGTGGACGCCCCTAAATCGTCCACACCTTTGTCGCAGCCAGTGGTGCTGCGCATTTAAAGGCCGAAGCTCCATGGTGGCTGAGAGGCCTCGAGACCCTTTGTTCACTCCAGGGGCTACCAGCCACATCTGCAGCCACAGCTGGTGCCCCAGGACCTTTAAATCTTGAGGCCATGCCTCTTCTACTTGAGGCCGCCTCCCGGACTCCAGGCCATTCAGCGTAAAGCTGAAATCACGCATGTTAAATGCGCGTAAGTTGCGAGAGACCTGTATGCCCCTGTTGTACAAAGCACTTAGGGTATGTCTACATAGCTTGCGGCAAAGAACCTCCCAGTTTGGGCTGACAGACTTCGGTGTGCAGGTCTCCTGCTAGCACTCTAAAAGTGCCTCCGTAGACAATGCTTTGAAGTTGCACTTTGGGCTCTGATGCCCACACCTCCTTAGGCTTCAGAGTCCGAACTCTGGCCCAACCTGCGACTTCAAATGTTGTCTATACTGCTATTTTTAGAGCACCAGTGTGAGCTCTGCAAGCAGGACTGTCCATAGTGGGGTGCGGGACCCGGGACATAGGCTCTGAGTTTCTATCTGCTGGGTGATGCTCCCGCTGGCTCTGCCCAGGCCCCGACCCCTAGGGCCTCACCCTGTCTCTTCCTACCTCTACCCTGCCTCGCCTCTTCCCCACCCAGTTCTGCTCTTTCCCCCGAGCGCGCTGCACCCTTGCCCCTCCTCCTCTCTCCACCTGAGTGCCTCCAGATGAAACAGCTGATCGGCAGTAGGTGCTGGGAGGGAAGGGAAGGCGCTGATCAGTGGGGCCTGCTGGTGGGCAGGTGATGCTAGGGGGGAGGTTGGCTGGGGGGGCTCCTCCTCACCACCCACCCACCTGAACGCCCTGCCTTCCGCCTTACCTCCCCACCCACCTCCTCACGAAGTGCAGGACCCCCCCAAAGCACAGGGCCCAGGGTGGTCATCCCGAGTCACCGTACCCTAGGGACGGTTCCTCCCGCAAGCCCAAGTCTGTCCACCCGGGCTGGGAGGCTCAATGCTGCGAGCTACGTGGACATACTGAAGTCTTATAGATTTCAACAGAGCTTAAGCACATGCTTGAGTGCCTTGCTAAATAAGAATAATACTTAGCATTTCTAACCTATAGCCTGCAAGGTGCTTCACAATAGTGGATATCATTATCCTCATTTTACAGAGGAGAAACTGAGTCACAGAAAGATGAAGTGGCTTGCCCAAAGGCACACAGGAAGTCAGCCACAGAACTGGGAACAGAACCCAGGATTCCAGACTCTTAGTTCCATATATACTTCATGGGAAGTGCCTTCTCAGACTGTGTATGTACAGAATATTATCTTTGTAAAGACTTCAGTGCTATGATTATCTTCCCACGACTTTCATGGAAACAAGATATTTATAACTCCATTAAGCCTTTCCTGGTAATTTTATGATCAAAGTGAAGAAATAAATAATGATCTGCCAGTCAGTGGCACGTCCAGTGTTGTTCAGCATAGATACACGGTGAATGCTTCTCCTTGGTTGTTTCAATTTAACTCTTGCTGTCTCCTGAAAGCCTTTCTTGTCCCTAATTCCCCTTCCACTGCATACCAGTGGAGAGGAAATATTTTTGGCCATGTGATAAGCCACATGTGTAGAATGCACCAAATAATTAGGAAAGATGCTTGCTGCCAAGAAAGCCTAATGTTTATATAGATATAGATATAATGTGATGGTTTAAAACTTTACTTTGCTCAAACAGCGATGGCTCTTAACCTTTGGTAGTTTCATGGGGCTGCCTATAAACTATGTAACACGTTTTTTGGTGATTTTCGAGATGCATCCTCCCAGAGGTGACAGGTGAGGAGGGGGACATGCAGGGTTGCCACTGGGCTTGTACTGAGCATGCTCAGTAACACTGCTGAAGCCGGCTGCCCCATCTCTTCCCCAACCCCACTATTGGCAGGCACGGATCATCTCTGCACCCACCACTTATAATGTTTGTAACTCTGAAACAAGCAAGCAGAATTAAGGACTCACCCACCCCCTAATCTGTTATGTAATTTATGGGCAGCTGCACCAAAGATCAACAAAAATACTTCAGTATTTTACGTAATCCCTTGGATTTCTGTAAAACTGCTATAACAAATACGCTGACTACAGCAAATACCAAGTCTATCTGTATTTAGCTATCTAAGGCAATTGGGCCCTGAACCAAGATACTTAACACATCTGCTTAAAGTAAAATAGGTGCCTAAGTCCATTTCGCTTTGGCTCAGTGCTCAACACCACTGACCTTGGCAATATTTCTTTATAGGCAGCCATTGTTATCTTAACATAATTCATTTCACGAACAGGTGTCATCTCTTTTCGTCCCCAAATGCAGCCTGTTTTCAGGAGCCACCTGGTAAACCTAATCTTCTGGTTTCTCTGACTATGTGTAGAAGGGCAGAAAAGGGATTAAGGAACATCACTGAAGTAAAGACAGAGCCCCATCCCTGCCCACTGGGAATGCATGGTTGGCAAGCATGGGTGAGAGGGATCTTTTTCATCACAAGTTAGATTTCTAGAGGAAGTGTATGTTTTCCATGATTTTTTTTAATTCATCAGCAGTGGATGAATTTTCAGCTGAAACACTTTTCCTTTTTCAACAAAATCCCAACAGTTCAATGAAAGCAGAACCTTTTTCACAATTTTTTTCCCCGCAGGAACAAAAATTGTTTTCCAACCAGCTTTAGATTCACAAGCAGGATCTCACTGTACCTGGACTAATTACCTGCTGCTCCCTAGACTGTAAGGGAAAGCAGCTGGGCCTTAAAAGAGCAGAGACAGTTGCAGGTTGTTGGCAGCTGCCTGCAGGGAGTAAGAAGGCTCTTGAGCCAGCAGGGGGAAGGCCTGTACAGATGGCCAAATTCCCAGCAAAAGAGACTGGGCCAAGCTGCAAGTGGGATGAAGACTTGTAAGTTTGAGTTTTCTTTTGAAAGATTTGGTTCAGGACTTAATAAATTGGACTCCAGCAAGGGGAAAGGTTATGAATATCTGGCTTGCTGACTTTTTAAGGGAGCCTGATTTAAGAGGAAACTAAGGTAGGCCTCAGCAGAACCATACTTGGGCAGAAGGGGGCACTACAGGGCAGCTATGCTCTTTGCCATAAGACACAGTGTAAGGTTGCTAGAGCCTATGAAGCCTGGCTTCCCCACACTGATAATCCTACTTCCTAAAGTTTTTGAGATTTTTTTAGGGCAAATCCTTCATGTGTCCCCCAAATCATATTACCTCTGGGGACTCACTTTGCCTTCATCCAAAGTGGATTCCCACACTCCTTAGTTTCAATCCCCTAGTAGTCTGGGGTAGTATCGCTCCATAACACGGCATCTTTAAGAGTCTGGGCTTTCCCCAGTTTCCCAAGGGCCCTGTGCAATGTAGCAGACCTGACAAGTATGGAATAGGCATCTTATATCTCCCTGTTTCCCAGAATCTAGGCATACAGTTGGGCGGACCCCACACCTCTTTCCCTTTCTGTCTCTCGGGTGGATGAAGGAAAAGCAAGGCTTCTGGTAAGTTATGGGGAAATAAGACACACAGGAAGGCCTTGCCCTGAAAAAAACAAACCAAAAAAAAAAAAAATACCCCAGCCTCAAACTTTGAGAAACGGGACAATGACTATGGGGAAACCAGAATTCATAGTAATTAGCAACCTGGCAGAGGCCTGCCCCAAAGCACCCCCCTTTCTGGCCAAGTGTGGGTCTGAATAGGCCCGCCTCCATTTCCTTACAAAGTCCACACAGCCTAGATATTAAAAACATTCCATCTTCTGGGGTCCAATTTCTTACGTTTTTCACAAGAAAACACAGACTTACAAAGTCTTCATCCCAGTTTCAGCTGGGCCCAGTCCCGCCTCCCTAAGGAGCAGTTTTCTCTTCAGCGTTCTTTCTTCTGCTTCCCACTCCTAACTCAGGTCCCTATAGAAGCCCGCTTCTTTCCCCTTTTATAAGCCCAGGTGCTTTCCCTTAAGGCTTATTGAGCAGCAGATAATCAGTCCACATGTATTGCCCCTTGGTTTTCATGAATTCCGAGGCCAGAAGGGACTATTGAGGGACTCCTCTATGACATAGTCCAGAGAACATCTCCAAAATAATTCCTAGAGCACAGCTTTAGGAAGAACATCCAATCTCGGTTTAAAAATTGTTAGAGATGAAGAATCCGGCACAACCATTGGTAAAATGGAGCAAATAATTAATCGATTTGCAAACATCTAGAAGATAACAAGGTGATAAGTAACAGTCAACATGGATTTGTCAAGAACAAATTTTGTCAACCAACCTGATAGCTTTCTGTGACAGGGTAACAAGCCTTAGGGCTAGGAGGGAAGAGGTAGATTTGGTATATCTTGACTTTAGTAAGGCTTTTGATACTGTTTTGCACAATCTTTTCATAAACAAACTAAGCAAAAACAACCTAGATGGAGCTACTATAAGGTGGGTGCAAAACTGCTTGGAAAACCATTCCCAGCATGTAATCATCAGTGGTTCACAGTCATCCTGGAATGGCATAATGAGTGGGATCCCGCAGGGATCAGTTCTGGGTCCGGTTCTGTTCAATATCTTTATCAATGATTTAGATAATGGCATAGAGAGTACACTTATAAAGTTTTCAGATGATACCAAGCTGGGAGGGGTTGCAAGTGCTCTGGAGAATAGGACTATAAGTCAAAATGATCTGGACAAACTGTAGAAATGTTCTGAAGTAAATAGGATGAAATTCAATAAGGACAAATGCAAAGTACTCCACTTAGGAAGAAACAATCAGTTGCACACATACAAAATGGGGAATGACTGCCTAGGAAGGAGTACTGTGGAACAGGATCAGGGGATCATAGTGGACCACAAACTAAATATGAGTCAATAATATAACACTGTTGCAAAAAAAAGCAAACATCGTTCTGGAATGAATTAGCAGGAATGTTGTAAGCAAGCCATGAGAAGTAATTCTTCCACTCTGCTTCATGCTGATTAGGCCTCAACTGGAGTATTGTGTCCAGTTCTGGGTGCCATATTTCAGGAAAGATGTACACAAATTGGAAAAAGTCCACAGAAGAGCAACAAAAACGATTAAAGGTCTAGAAGACATGACCTGTGAGGGAAGATTGAAGAAACTGGGTTTGTTTAGCCTGGAAAAGAGAAGACTGAGAGGGGACGTGATAACAGTTTTCAAGTACATAAAAGGTTGTTACAAGGAGATGGGCCAAGAATTGTTTTTCTTAACCTCTGAGGATAGGACAAGAAGCAATGGGCTTAAATTGCAGCAAGGGAAGTTTAGGTTGGACATTAGGAAAAACTTCCTCACTGTCAGGGTGGTTAAGCACTAAATTGCCTAGGGAGGTTATGGAATCTCCATCACTGGAGATTTTTACAAGCAGGTTAGACAAACACCTGTCAGGGATGGTCTAGATAATACTTAGTTCTGCCATGAGTGCAGGGGGCTGGACTGGATGACCTTTCAAGGTCCCTTCCAGTCCTATGATTCTATGGTTAATTACTCTCACTGTTAAAAATTTATGTCGTAGTTCCAGTCTGAATTTGTCTAGCTTCAACTTCCAGTCATTGGAGGGTGTTATACCTTTCTCTGCTATATTAAAGAGCAGAGCCCATTTTTAAATATTTGTTGCTCATGTAAGTGCTTATAGACTGTAATCAAGTCACCCCCTACCCTTCTCTTTCTTAAGCTAAATAGATTGAGCTCCTAGAGTCTCTCAGGATAAGGCAGGTTTTCTAATCCTTTAAACATTCTTGTGGCTCTGTGCTGAACCCTCTCCAATTTACCAACATCTTTCTTGAATTGTTGACACCAGGCCTAGACATAGTATTCCAGCAGTGATTGCATGAGTGCCAAATGCAGAGATAAAATCACCTCTCTACTCCTCTGAGAGATCCGTGTTTATGCATCCAAGGATCGAATTAACCCTTTTAGCCACAGCATCACACTGGGAGTTCAGTCAGCTGATTATCTACTATGACCACCAAATCTTTTTCAGAATCACTACTTCCTAGGACAGAGTCCCCCATCATGTATGTATGGCCTATATTCTTTGTTCCTAGATGTATGCATTTACATATAACAGTATTAAAATGCATATTGTTTACTTGCACCCAGTTTAGCAGGTGATCCAAATCACTGTGTATCAGTGACCTGTCCTTGGTGGAGATTTTGTAGGTGTTGGTCTCTGTCTGAGGAGTTAGAGCAGATGCGGTTGTACCTCAGTCTACAGTGCTTGGTCTACAGCCAAGCACTGAGGTACACCAAGCATTCTCCACCAAGCATTCTCAAAACTACAATACCCGCACGAGGAAATAAGGAAACAGATCAACAGAGCCAGAAGCCTCCTACTGCAAGACAAACCCAAGACAGAAACCAACAGGACTCCACTGGCCATCACATACAGTCCCCAGCTAAAACCCCTCCAACTCATCATCAGGGATCTACAACCCATCCTGGACAATGATCCCACACTTTCACAGGCTGGGGTGGCAGGCCAATCCTCGCCCACAAGACAACCTGCCACCTGAAACATATTCTCACCAGTAACTCCACACGCATCATAGTAACTCTAGCTCAGGACCAATCCATGCAACAAACCTCGATGCCAACTCTGCCCACATATCTACACCAGCGACACCATCACAGGACCTAACCAGATTTAGTCACACCATCCCCGGTTCATTCACCTGCACGTCCCCAATGTAATATACGCCATCATATGCCAGCAATGCCCCTCTGCTAGTACATCGGCCAAATGGACAGTCTCTACGGAAAAGGATAAATGGACACAAATCAGAAATTAGGAATGGCAATATAACAAAAACCTGTAGGAGAACACTTTCAACCTCCCTGGCCACACTATAGCAGATCTTAAGGTGGCCATCCTGCAGCAAAAAAATTCAGGACAGACTTAAAGAGAAACTGCTGAGCTTCAGTTCATCTGCAAATTTGACACCATCAGCTCAGGATTAAAGAGAGACTGTGAATGGCTTGCCAACTACAAAACTAGTTTCTCCTCCCTTGGTTTTCACACTCAACTGCTAGAACAGGGCCTCATCCTCCCTGATTGAACTAACCTCGTTATTCTAGCTTGCTTGCTAGCATATATATACCTGCCCCTGGAAATTTCCACTACATGCATCTGACGAAGTGGGTATTCACCCACGAAAGTTCATGCTCCAAAACATCTGTTAGTCTATAAGCTGCCACAGGATTCTTTGCTGCTTTTATTGATAAACATGTTAAATACCATAGGGCAGAGTTTTCCAAACTTGGGAAGCTGCTTATGTAGGGAAAGACCCTGGCGAAGCGGGCCAGACCGGTTTGTTTACTTGCCACGTCCACAGGTCAGGCTGATCGCGGCTCCCACTGGTCGCGGATCGCTGCTTCGGGCCAATGGGAACTGCTGGAAGCAGCGCAGGCCGAGGGACTTACTGGCTGCCACTTCCAGAAAATCTCATTGGCCTGGATCAGTGAACCGCGGCCAGTGGGAACTGTGATCGGCCTGACCTGTGGACATGGCAGGTAAACAAACCGGTCTGGCCTGCCAGGGGCTTTCCCTACGCAAGCGACGTCCCAAGTTTGGGAAACTCTGCCCTATGGTATTTAACATGTTTATCAATGACCTGGAAGAAAACATAAAGAATTTGGCTCAGTGTGCATTCTGGCTACCTGAACACCCCCACACAATATTTACCGCTACAGCAATAAATGAAGACCCAGACTCAAAGCCCACTGAAGTCAAGAAGAGTCTTTTCAAGGCCCCATACAGGCTATGTATCCTCAGGAAGGGCCTGATTCCAAGGGATGATGAGCACTTGCAACTTCCGTTGAAGTCATGGGAAGTTGTAGGTGCCCATCACCTTCTAAGACCAGGACCTAGCAAATGACTTTCATATTAAAAAAGAAACAATGAGCACAAGTGCGTAGATGCAACTAGTGTCCCAGCTCTTTCTACATTCCTTCTCAAGTGCCACATGACTGGTACAGGCAAATAAAGCGCTACAGCTTTGGTGCCTGTGTTGTTGAGAAAAACGGCAACAGAAAATATTAGGCAAAAGGAAGGCCAAAAATCAACAGGCAGAGGACATTTACTGTTAGAATGACTAAAAGGGAAAGAGTTAGAAACCATTTATATTGCTTGTTAAGTGCAAACAGTGTGCTTCATGTTGTACTGAACACAGATATGGTCTCTGCCCAGAGGGCCTCACAATCTAACCTTATGTCCCGATTGCAGACAGTTGGACTCCACATAAAAGTAGGAATATGCCCACACAGTTCCCTTGGCAACTTCAGGGCCTAAATTATACAACCAAGACAGATTAAATTAGCACAGTGTGCCTGACAAGATCCCACTGATGTGATGCAGTTATTGCACACTGCGTTATAAATCAGACTATTTAGCAATTCTCAGGTGAGTTACAATACTGATAGCACAATTAAGGCTCAGCTAGTACTTTGCTACTTAACCCCTATTTGCAATCACTCAAACCCTCGAGAACAAATAGAAACTCTCATAGGACAAAACCTCTCATATCTGATCTTAGCGCAGAGGTTGTTTTTAGAGGGTTTGAAGAAAAGCATTTGAAGCTCTCAGAGGCCTAGACATCAAGTGAAGTTTAAAAAATAAACAATCCAGGCGTGTGTTATGCAGGTTTGAAGTTGACACCCAAAGGTATCCCAGCTCTCGAGGCAGATCGGAACTCGTGCATATATTTTCAAATGTTCGTATGTTACCTGTCAGCTCTGTTTTCTTGGGGAACCAGGGCACAGTATACAGCCTGTCTAACTCACAAAAGACACCCCTCCCCAGCCTCAGCTTGAACCAAAGCCGATCAGAAGAAAGACTTACAAAAAGCAATGAAAAGGCAGTGGGAGACACATCTAAACCCCTCCAGACAAAGGTGATAGGATTAAGGTAACTCCCCATCCTCATTTGCATTGACGATGGGACAGGGAGGCTTCTCGTTAGCATACAGAATGGAGAACAGAGATTCCAAGGCAAGAACTGCAGGGAACTCTGGGACCAGAAAAGCAGGGAAGCACTGCATCATGGGAGATCTCTGCTCCAGATATTAGTGAACCTAGGCCTGCACACACCCAGCTCACTAGTTATCAGAACAATTCTAGTAATAAATCCTTGATTGGTATCCAAAATACTGAAGCTGCCTAATTACCTTGTGAGCTCCCTCGAAGGAACACCACCCATAGCCAGGAATGACCAGTTCCTATTGTCTATCTTGAACAAAACAACTTTAGTATACTCCCTTGAGTCATCAGTTGACCCATAAACAAATCTAGTGTTCTCCCTTGAACCACTGTTATTTCCCTACAAAAACCCCTACCCATGCTCAAGTAAGCGTTCTGATGCCTGGATCCAAAATCTGCATCAGTTCCATTGGGACCTCATCTTCTCCTGACTGATTGTGCTGAGGGCTCTGCCTGTCTCCAGCACCCTGGACCCTCAGCTACCACCACCACCTGGGAATCCTGACCAGTTCAAGCTTCCTGGAGTGGTGAGAACCCAAATCTCTCTCTCTTGTATTTTTTTCTACTCTAGGTATCGCTTTCTAACCCTGACTTGTGGGATCAGGTATTGCTTTCTAACCCTGACTTGTGGGATCAGTTTATAGTTTTGTATACCTGACTTTTGTAATCAAATTTAAGCTAGACTTTCTATTGTAAACTGTTTTGGTTTTTTGGCTCCCCTTGTATGGTTATTACCTAGCAATAAATAACTTTTATGGTTAAGTTGGTTGCTTCCCTTCCTCCCTCTCTCTCTGTTTTGTATTTTTGGCTTCCCCATTTGCTCTGCAGCAACACTCCTCTTACCTAAGCTGAAGATCCCTGTAGCGCCCAAAAATCCCGTGGGATTTTCTCATCAAGTGGGTTACTACCAGAACAATTGTACTGTCAAACTGGGGATAGGGACATGCTGAACCTGTGGCATAGGAGGGTGGCAGCTTGAAAGTGCTGCTTGATCCAGCCTTCTGGGTCCAGGGGCATATAAAGGGTCAGCTTGGGAGTGCTGATTGACCTGGTCCACTCAGATGCACTCTGTTAATCTGTGTGTGCATGTTCATCTGATTCTGGGGCTGGAGGAACCCAGCCCTGGGGAACCTAGGTCCTGCAGGGTAGCTCCACTGGGAGTGGACTTGCAGAAGGAAGTAGAGCTCCATATGAGAACACATGTGACACAAGCAGTACATTGATAGAATTACAGAAACCTCCTCCACCCCTGCAGAAAAGTAACCTTAATAAATGAGCATACTTCAAAGTAACAGGCAAATCTGGTAACACATAACTCTGCTGCAAAAAAAAATGTTCATAGCACATAGTGTCATTACTGCTCATTCGGGATTACAGGTGTATCAAGTGTGATGTTGCCCTTTTGGGGTAGAAAACCATGAGAGTGTTTATTTTAAAGCAACAGGAAAGACATTTTCCACGCTCACAATTGCAAAATACCAGAACAGATTTTGCTCAAACTTTCAAAAATTAAAAATATATAAAGACACATACTTTTAGGCAGTGACCACACATGAAAATATCAGCTCTAAAAAATAAGTGTTTCAGAACCACTTAAGCAACTAAAAACAGGAGGTGAGAGAGTGGAAACTGTTTTGCAGATGTAACTATAATGAACACAACTAGAGACCACTATAATATACCACTACCAAAATCACTAGCCAACCATGTGGCTAGCTTGCAACACTGTCAGATCCATAAATCAAGCGAGATAAGATCTGGTCATCAATTTAGCGCATCATGCTACAGCTGTAATATATTTTTTTCCTATGGAACTTTATTCTGTAGTTCTTAATGTTTTAAAATGTCCTTTTTGGGGGGCAAATATTTGTAAAAGTGATCAGTAGTCTTTACTTAAAACTAAAGATATACAAACAAGGCTATTATCTGACAGCAGTTAAAATTTTGTATATTCTAAAAGACATTTTTAATTTGTTGAACTGCTTCCTCAAACAGTGCTTTATTCCAGATTTTCTTTTTAGATATTTTTAGATTTGTGCAACAGCCAAAAAAGGTTGGCATCTCACATACTGTAAATCATTAAAAGAAAGCAAAAAAGTCTTCTAGAGCTTAGACAAAGTTTTCTTGCAAGTTCCTGCAAAGTATAAAATGGAAAATAAACATCACGGCAAGGCTTTCATTGGACTATAAGGTAGGGGGCAATTCTGAATTGCTGGAGCAACCAAAGCTCGAGAAAAGTCAGTGGGAGTTGTGGCTGCACCAAGGGTGCAGAATCACTTTCACTTTTCATATATTTCATTTACAATCATTTAGCCTTCGTTTAGACACAGGTCAGCTCCTCCTCTGGTGTAAATCAGGAATGTTCCAGCAAAGACAGAGGAGTTATGCTGATTTACACCAGCTGAGGATTTGATCCAGAGGGCCCAATTCACTATTGTCCTGCACTTTGTGTATTCATTTACACCAGTGCAAAGTATTACTGTTCTGACCTGCTAACGCTTACCAGTCACTTTGCACTGGTCTAAGTGAACATGCAGCACAAAGTGTGAATTGGGCCAACAGGACCTGATTTTCAAAGAGCTCCCAGCACAGCCTCCCACTTGGTGCCCCAAAGTAATAGTGAGCATAATGAATCTGGCCCCTAAACGCCTGACTTGTGGGTGCAGCCAGCAAGTTAGATAGCTACACACTGCCAGTCATTGCACCCACAAATTGCAGATGCATAAAGGAAGGCTGGGTTTTAAATACTGTGTCCTAGACACACAGGCCCAGGGGCTTAGATACCACAGTGTTGGGCATAATATAAAAACTACTCAGAATACATACAGCCTTTGAAACTATTTAAACAACTGCTTATGGCACTGACTACATTTGGGCACATAGGACATGCCAAAGTGAAACAGAGCAATGGTCCCTCAAAGACAGCGGCTGGCAAAGGAAGCAGAGTTAGTCAAGTCAGCTTTCATTGCCGGAGTTTATACTGAACCCGGCATGCTCCCACGGGCTGCTGTGTCCCCACTAAATGGAGAAGGCTCTGCAAAAAGATAGAAAAGCAATAAAAGACATGGTAAATATGCACCTGGGTTGGTTTAGTGAACACAGCCCTTGTCTCAGTTTGCTTTGACTTAATGTTATCAGCATTGTTTCTTAGAGATTTGCTTTGCCTTCTTACAGACTTGAGAACCAATATTAAGGCCAATTCTTACTCCCACTGAAGCTGATCGGAGTTGTCGTTGTCTTCAGCTGGCCCAGATTTTGGCTCCCATGTTTCATTTTAAGTCAGAATTGGCTCTAATATAGTATGAAGCATGAACTCTAAGGGACTCAATTTACTTTCAGTGGCACGATGGCCTGTGGTGACCGACAGAGGGTGCAATTCTCTTCCGTGGGAGTACAGACACCGGTGCTGCTCCAGTCATGAAGAGGGAGCTACTGGCTGACATACTGTGGCCATGCCCCTTCCCCTGGCTGCCCTACCCATTTTGAGGGCTGTGCTGACCACAACCCACATCCTGGGTGGACTTTCCACCACTGCGGAGCAACAGCCAGGTTCTTCCACCAGAACCAAGGAGTGCCAGTCCTCTGATATGCCAGCCTAATGGGCAACTCCTATCAATCCTGGGTCATTGCAAGCTTCCACCTCTTCTCCTGGTGTTAGATACCTCACTTACGGTGGCTTAGATATAAAGGCAAGTAGCACATTTGGGTCGTAGCAGGCATATGTGTTTGTTATGCAGAGCACCATGTTTGTGAAGGGAAATGCTAGCCAACAAGCCAGGTGGGGAGGAATGCAGACTCGGACAAGGAACAGCTGCAGCCAGTGCCGCTCGTAGCCAGTCACTCACTAGCAAGGGATATTTCAGGCTTAATAATTAATGGTCCTACTGTGCCATCGGATGCCCTGGGGGTGCTGAACACAGGGATGCACAGGCTGCTCCCAACATGCTGCATCCCGCACCCTGTTTGTGAGTTCAGAGACACAGGGCCCCTGTGGAGAGGGAGTAGCCTCTGGTGGAACCAGGACTCTGTACATTGAGCTTCTTGCCCATTCTACGGCGGAGAGCAATCCCTTCACCTCCTAATGGAATCAGAAAGAATGTGAATTCTTTGGTACTGATATATCGACTTACGTCTGGTCCTTATCCCTCTGCCACATGAGTGCAAAGGCAATGGAGAAACAGACCCTTGGAGTTTCCAGTCCCTTACCTGGAAATCACCTTTGAGCACGTAACGTAGCAAGGGTCCAGCCCATCAGGCATAGATAAGATTATGTATGAAGTGACAGTCAGAAGACATTTCTATATCCTCTACCTTGTGCTAAGTACCAGGACACAGGCGAACAGCACAAAGTCATTAAATAAGAAGCTATGATGAGGTTTAGCCATCTATCTATCTAGGGGCCAAAATGTGCTCCTCTCAGCTGCATTGCTGTAAATCCAGAGTAGCTCCATTGGCTTCAATGGCGTTACTCTGGATTTACACAGCTAGAAGTGAGGGAAGAATTTGCCCCTTACATATTTTACAAACAACATTACAGTTGAGAGGAAAGAAATAGGGTTTAAAGATTCGGATTAAACATACAAGTATTTACCTCCTTTGGTACTGGGTCCAAAAGAATAAATTCATATTTGTAAAGGAACAAAACGACTAGCATGTGAACCTCCATAATAGCAAGCCACCTAAAAAAGGCAAAGGAGAAAACAGTCGTTTATCTGGCATGACCACCCCATATTAGCAGAAAAAAACATACAATCCCTTTTGTACACTTTAGAGTCCATCACCTGTCTCTGCATACAAGCAACAAAGAGTCCTGTGGCACCTTATAGACTAACAGATGCATTGGAGCATGAGCTTTCGTGGGTGAATACCCACTTTGTCGGATTCATGTGCATACAAGTTTACCTCCAACAGAAAAAGATGCTGATGATCTTTTAGCAGGTAAAGGGTATGACTGTTGTAGCTTCCCCTTCCTATCTGTGAAACTCTAAAACTACTGCACTGCGGTCCTCAACTCCTCTGCTATGAGAGTTTGTTTTAAAATAGGGTCTGTATGCTCATTTGTAGGGCCCTACCAAATTCACAGTCCATTTTGGTCAATTTCACACAGTCATAGGGTTTTTAAATGAGTCCATTTCATGTTTTCAGATGTTTACATCTGAAATTTCACAGTGATATAACCCTGGGGGTCCTGATCCAAAAGGGGATCATGGAGCGGAGGGGGTGTTGCAAAGCTGTTGTAGGGGGGTCACGGGATTGCCTTCACCTTCACAGATACAGAGGCAGCAGTGGTAGTGACCCAAGCAGTGGAAGACACAATAAAGGGAACTGGATGTGGAAGCTGCGGCATGTACATGATCCTGGAGGGGGTACCTGATAAGAGTTTCGTCTGCATGAAGTGCCATCTGATAGAGCTGATGGAAGAAAAGATCCGAGGATTGGAGATGCAGGTGGAAACTCTGGTTGAGTTTAGAAGGGAGTTTGAGCGGATGATGGAGCAAAGCCATGAGAAGTCTGAAAGGGAAAAGCTAGACTTGCAGATGGAAGCAGGCCAAAGAACTGCTGAGGAGAGACTGTGGGTGAGGAAGTGGACAGTGGAAGCATGTGACTAAGAGAACCAGGCATGAGGAAAAGACCGACTAGTGAAGGAGCAATAGAGCTCAAGACAACGTTTGCGAGTTGGAAAATGAGAAGGGGCACAGCAGCGTAGTCGCTGAATGTGAGAGGCAAGGAAGAAGAGAAGAGCAGCTAGTCCTATAAGAGGTGAAGAATCAATGGAAATTCAACAAAACATGAACCAGGAGGATATAGATGGGTTGTGGAGGATTGCAAGGGTGAATAGGAATCAAGAGGACTTGCAGCCAGAGGAAAGGGGATAACCGGAGAATCGCATCCGTCACCAGGAAAAGCAGGTCATGATTGGGGACTCCTATGAGAAAAATAGACAGGCCTGTAACCAGAGCTGAATCCGGAAGACAGAAGGGTGTGCGTGTCTGACAGGTGTTGAGATACGGGATGTGGACCTGAGGCTGAAGAGGATCTAATGGGAGCGGGAACGAATCCACTGATTTCCTCTGTGGGAAGGAATGATATGGCTAGATTTCACTGGAACGTATCAAGGGAGACTATGCCAGGCGGAGAGAGATAAGGAAATCAAGGCTCAGATGATTTCATGGGATTCTGCCTGTTCTGAGAAGGCAACAAAGGTGTGACAAGATTATGACGATCAACAGATGGCTCAGGCAGTGGTGCTAATAGAAGGGCTTTGGGATGTACGGCCACTGAGAGGCATTCACGGAACAGAGAACTGTTCTCCATCGGGATGGACTTCACCTGAAAGAGAGGGAAATAGACTTCTAGGATGGAGGCTGGCAACAACTATTAAGAGAGCTTAAACTAGGAATTGGGGGAGATGTTGGGAGATGTCCAGGTAATCTTCACGCTGGATTTTAACATTAAGAGGGAAGAAAACAAAGTAAGAAAGGATACAGCCGTGGGTAGGAGAATGGACATATGGAGGAAGGGTAGCGTAGATACAGTCTAATAGGTGATACTGGTGGTAGAATGTTTGGCTAATCGGGTAAAAATGTGAGTGAAGCCACACAGCAAGAATTAAGATGTTTGCACACTAATCGAGGACCTAGTAACAAAATGGAGGAACTAGAGTTACTGGTGCAGGAAGTGAAACTGGATATTAAAGGATGAGAAACCGGGTGGAATAATAGCCATGACTGGAGTACAGGTATTGAGGGTACTGTTCTGTTTGGGAAAGACAGAATACAGGCAAAGGTGGTGGAGTAACATTGTATATCAATGATGAGGTAGATTGTAGAAATAAGAAGTATGGAATGGATGAAGAGCTCTGTCTGGGCAAAAATCAATTGGAAGAAGAAGATACTAGAGCCTCCCCTGAGATAGTGCTTAGGGTGTGCTACAGATCACAGGATCTGATTTGGATATGGATAGAGAGCTTTTTAATGTTTTTAATGAAGTAAATACTAATAGGAATTGTGTGATCGTGGGGACTTTAACTTCCCAGTATAGAATGGAGGACAGGTGCCTAGTAATAATAATCAGGGCTCAGATTTTCCTAGATTGCAATAGCTGTGGATTCCTTCACCAAGTAGTTTGCTGAACAACAAGAGCGGAATGCCATTTAGATTTGGTTTTTGGTGAGTAGTGAGGACCTCAATAGAAGAATGGTGAGGGGACAACCTTGTTTGAGCAATCATGAGCTAATTCAGTTTTAACTAAATGGAAGGATAAACAAAAACAGATCTCTGACTAGGGTTTTTATTTAAAGGGCTACTTAAAAAAAACTTAAGAAGTTCATTAAGGAAGTGGAGTGGACTAAAGAACTTGGGATCTAAAGTGAGGACGCCTGGAATTACTTCAAGTCAAAGTTGCAGAGACACTATTAGAAGACTGCATCCCTAAGAAGAGGAGAAAAATTCTAAGCAGGAGTTTGTAGACAAGCTGGATGAGCAAGCATCTCAGAGACGGTGATTAAGAAAGCAGAAAGGCTAAGGATGGAAGATGGGAGAGATTAGCAGGAGAGCTACCTTATTGAGGGTAGAACATGTAGGATAAAGTGAGAAGGCAAAAGCAGAGTTGGTAGAGCTGGACTTGCACAAGGAATTAAAAACCACTAGTTAAAAGGTTCTATTAGCATATAAATAAAAGAAAACAACAAAAGAAAAAGAAGTGGGGGGACCGCTAAAACTGAAGATGGGATGGAGGTTGAGGATTAATCTGGTATGGCAAGTATGTAAACAAATTACTTTGCCTCAGACTTTATGAGGCTTACAGATTAAGGAAGGATGCAAATGGGAATGAGGAATATGGAGGCAGATATTACTATATCCTGGGTAAGAAGCAAGCTCGAACAGCTTAATGGGGACTATATTGGAGGGCCAGATAAATCTTCATCCAAGATATTAAAGAACTTGGCCACAGGAAATTGTCAGCCATTGCGCAGAAATTTTAATGATCAGTAACTCAGGGGTTGTACTTCGTATGATGGAGAGTGCTAACATAGTTCCTATCTTTAAGAAAGGGGAAAAAAGTGATCCGGGTAACTATAGGCCTGTTAGTTTGACATCTGTAGTATGCAAGGTCTTGGAAAAAATTTTGAAGGCGAAAGTAGTTAAGGACATTGAGGTCAATGGTAACTGGGACAAATTACAACCTGATTTCACAAAAGGTAGATCGTGCCAAATCAACCTGATCTCCTACTTTGATAAGGTAACAGATTTTTTAGACAAAGGAAATGCAGTGGATCTAATTTACCTCCATTTCAGTAAGGCATCTGATATGGAATTATCATGAGGAATTATCAGGGGCGGATCTAGGTATTTTGCCGCCCCAAGCACAGCAGGCAGGCTGCCTTCGGCAGTTTGCCTATGGGAGGTCTCTGGTCCCGCGGATTCGGCGGCACGCCTATGCGGGACCAGCAGACCCTCTGCACGCATGTCACCAAAGGTAACCTGCCTGCAGCCCTCGCGGCGACCGGAAGAGCGCCCCCCCATGGCTTGCCGCCCCAGGCACGAGCTTGGCGTGCTGGTGCCTGGAGCCGCCCCTGGGAATTAGTAGCTAAATGGGAAAAGAAGGGGATCAATATGAAAACTGAAAGGTGGATAAGGAGTCATGCTGAAATGTGAACTATCAGGCTGGAGGGAAGTTACTAGTGGAGTTCTTCAGGGATCGGGTTTGGGACTAATCTTATTTAATCTTTTTATTACTGACCTTGGCACAAAAAGTGGGAATGTGCTAATAAAGTTTGCAGATGACACAAAGCTGGGAGGTATTGCTAATACAGAGAAGGACCAGGATATCATACAGGAAAATCTGGATGACCTTGTAAACTGGAGGAATAGTAATAGGATGAAATTGAATAGTGAAAAGTGCAAGGTCATGCATTTAGGGATTAATAACAAAAATTATTGTTATTAGATGGGGATGCATCAGTTGGAAGTACCAGAGGAGGAGTAGGACCTCGGAGTATTGGTTGATCACGGGATGACTATGAGCCGCCAATGTATATGGCTGTGAAAAAAGCTAATGCGGTCTTGGGATGTATCAGGTGAGGTATTTCCAGTAGAGATAAGGTGTTAGAACCATTATACAAGGCACTGGTGAGACCTCATCTGGAATACTGTGTGCAGTTCTGGTCTCCCATGTTGAAGAAGGATGAATTCAAACTGGAACAGATACAGAGAAGGGGTACTAGGATGATCCGAGGAATGGAAAACCTGTATTATGAAAGGAGACTCAAAGAGCTTGGCTTGTTTAGCCTAATCAAAAGAAGGCTGAGGGGAGAGATGATTGCTCTCTACAAATATATCAGAAGAATAAATACCAGGAAGGGAGAGGACTTATTTAAGCTCAGTACCAATATGGACACAAGAACAAATGGATATAAACTGGCCATCAGGAAGTTTAGACTTGAAATTAGATGAAGGTTTCTAACCATCAGAGGAGTGAAGTTCTGGAACTGCCTTGCAAGAGAAGCAGACATATCTGGCTTCTAGACTAAGCTTGATAAGTTTATGGAGGGGATGGTAAAATGTGATATCCTAATTTTGGCAATTAATTGGTCTTTGACGATTAGCGATAAATATGTCCTATGGCTTGTGATGGGATGTTAGATGGGGTGGGATCTGAGTTACTACAGAGAATTCTTTCCTGGGGCTCTGGCTGGTGAGTCTTGCTCACATGCTCAGGGTTTAGCTGATTGCCATATTTGGGGTCAGGAAGAAATTTTCCTCCAGGGCAGATTGGCAGAGGCCCTGAGGAGTTTTCGCCTTCCTCTGCAGCGTGGGGCACGGGTCACTTGCTGGAAGATTCTCTGCACCTTGAAGTCTTTAAACCATGATTTGAGGACTTCAATGGCTCAGACATAGGTTTGATACAGGAGTGGGTGGGTGAGATTCTATAGCCTGCACTGTGCACGAGGTCAGACTAGATGATCCTAATGGTCCTTTCTGACCTTAAAGTCTATGATTCTATGATCTCCCCCCATGCAGGGGAAGAGGAAGTCCTGTCTCTCCCAAGCCTGGCTGGGACTAGCAGCTGGAGCCCAGTGCAGTAGGAGCCCCCAGCCTGCCCCTGCATCTCTCTCTCCCTCTCCCCTCCAACAGCTAGATTTCCTGGGGGAGGTCTGATTTCACAGTCCGTGACATTTTTTTCATGGATGTGAATTTGTTAGGGCCCTACTCATTTGGCAGCATATGCCCTTATTCTCCTCTCACATTGGTGTGTGCCAGGAGGAACCACACTGTATCGAGAGGTGAATGACTTATAAAAATACTACATGGGTACTGTGACATAGAAGGTTGTACAGTACAGCTGGGAGCCTGACAACAGAGTAACGACGAGAATGCAGCTGATTAGTTAGCATGTCAGTATCAAAACCTGGTGAGAGGTATGAACAGTTGGATCCGTTCCCATGTGCCCTAACAATCACTGAGCTCTCCATTAGTCAGTCTGGAGAGGACTTCAGACAGCCTCAGTCTTGGCTGTTGTGTTTTCTCCTCCATGGAGTTGTACAAGAATTTTCTCTACCCACTCTGGCCCATTTCACATTTCAGCCAAGTCAATGGGAAATTCATGTTAGGCACATTTGTAAGGACCTTGCTGAATCAGAGTCTCATGTAATAATACTTTGCTCTTATAGCATGCTTATCAGTAGATCTCAAAGCATTTTACAGAGCAGGTCAGTATCATTATCCCCATTTTACAGATGGGGAAACTGAGGCACAGAGCAGTGAAGTGACTTGCCTAACGTCACCTAGCAGGCCAGTGTCAGAGACAGGAATAGTATCCAAATCCCCTGAGTCCCAGTCCAGTGCCTTCTCCAGTAGGCCACACTGCTGTGAGGCGAAACCAAAGTAGTTCTGTACCTGGGTGGGCCGGATCTTGCAAAGTGTTGAGCATCCCCCCTCAGCTCCCACTGACTTCTTCCAGGTTGTACTCAGCACCTCACAGGATAGGGCTCCAGAGCGATTTTCCTCTGAGAATTCTGCACAGAGTTCACTCCTTCCTGTTTTTACATAGTGACAATATGTGCTTAGTAAAGACTATCAGATGTTCTGTGTTTCTTGTGTTACCCTGGATTTAAAAAGTGCGTGTACCTCAGAATGTAATTGAGTCAATTGCAACCATATCATGTGCATTCAGCCACCATGAACTAATAAAATAGAACACCGCATAGTTAAGGGTTAATTTGAATAAAGAAGGGCTTCTGAAGGCAAAACAAGCTGCAAGCTTGCAGACTCTGCTAATCAGAATGGGAGGAGGGGAGAGAAAGAATCAACAATTTGAGATAGAAAGGGAATAAGTGGACAAGAACCTTGGAGTGTGGGTGCCTTTGACACAGAAGCTTATTATACCTAAGACTGTAAGGAATGCTTGTTGACAAGTAGTTTATTGATATTAGGAGAAGTGATGACTTAGCTGGGGTCACTATGATCTGTGTGTTTTGTAAACTTTAGTTATAAAAAGGACTAGATAATAGATTGTATTTTGGAGCTGTCCTCTGAAGCCATCCTGAGTGACATTCTTCCTGACACCTTACTCCCCAGCGGGGAAACGATTGGCCATCGCAGGACTGCTGTAATTACTCAATACTGTCCCATATTTTAGGTAAATATTTGGGATGTTCTAAACCTATTGCTTGTGGCTGTGTGTGCTTAAATATAATAAATTCTAGTTTTAGCTAAGAGCATGCTTACTTGTGTTAATCTTTCATCAGCCGGAGCACTGTGTTCCCATTGATTTATTCCTGGCATCGCCTGGAGTGAAACAGTTAAGTTACCAGTGCTGTGGGTTCTGAAAACCCTGGGTAACACTTAAGCTAATATTAACTATTTGTAACCTGGCCCCAGTCATGGGCCAGGACCCCATTGCGCTAGGTGCTGTACAAGCCCAGAACAAAACAGTGGTCCCTCCCTCAAAGAACCTGCAATTTAAGTAGAAGACAAGACACAAGAGAAAGACATGGAGAGTACAAAGAAACAACGAGAAATGCTGACCAGTATTTGTAGGCAGCTGGTGTGCTGAGACACACTGACTCAGTTGTTGTCATTTTTTAATAGACATCACAGCAAAGGAGTTATGAGAACAATGAGGTGGCTGTGTGGGTGTTTATGAAGAGCTCCTCTCACATGTGAACAGCCTGGGAGAAAGCACAATGGTGCTCGTTTGACAGTTTAACAAGTGGGCTATTTTCATGTATGTTGATACTGGAATTTTATTTGAGGCTGGACTTCTATAATGTGGGAAGACAGAAAAATTATAAACACATCATTAAACTATAAAATGCCAGTGTCAAATTAAATGAAGATTCACTTTAGTTTGAGTTATTTTCCTGCCTCTGCCACCTACTGACTGTGACATGGGACAACCTTTTAGGATCCTTTTGCTCATCTGCAAAATGGGGATAATGTTACATACTTTGGAATGTGCTTTCAGATATGTGGATAAAAATGATATGTAAATATTAGCTGTTTCACAGCAAGCACAGCCATTATTACATTGTGAGCACATGCACCCTGTGTTCACACCCTACACACTATTGTAATAATCTTTGTAAAAAATATACCTTGAAAACTAATAACTCACTAGTCAATAATATCATGGTGAAATGTATGTACAGTAGAACCTCAGGGTTACAAATACCAGAGTTAAAAACTGACCAGTCAACCACACACCTCATTTGGAACTGGAAGAACGCAATCAGGCAGCAGCAGAGACCAAAAAACCCCCAAATACAGTACAGTACAGTGCCAAATGTAAATTATGGGAAAAAAAGGGAAATCAGCACTTTTCTTCTGCATAGTAAAGTTTCAAAGCTACATTAAGTCAATGTTCAGTTGTAAACTTTTGAAAGAATCATTTAACGTTTTGTTCAGAGTTATGAACAACAATTGATCACCATCCTCTTTATAACGATGTTTTACCTATTTGAAGATCATCATCATCAAATGGTGGGCACGTGGCTTACTGGGACGGGAGGGCTGTCCCATGAATGTGGGGCGGGGGATGGCATGGAACCAAGAAGTGGGCATGAAGGAGGTATGAAGGCTTGCTGAAGGAGTGAAAGGGGATATGATGGAGATGATATCTGTGCCATGGAACAAGACGTAGTTTTATGGGGCCTTGAAGTCAAGTACAAGAAATTTAAACTTAGAGGAGCCAGTCACAAGATTCAAAGAGGGTTGTGATATGATTGGACTGATGGGCAAAGAGTCTAGTTTAGACTGGAGAAACATTCCTTAGATAAATGACAGAATTTAGGACCACCACAATCCCACGTACATAGACTAACATGCCTTGTAATTGTAATAACCTTCCATTGATGAAAAGATGCTGGGAGAGCAGCAGAACTGGGCTGACTTCTGTCTCCCAAGATGCAGAGTCCTGAAAATGTTGGTCTCACACTCTACTTTTATCTCATAGCTAACTCTACTTTTCCTATGTGTGCAACTTCTTATCACCAACTCTGGCAAGGCCCAAAGAGTATTGAACTACTGATCACTGACCAATGTCAATATATCTGGAGACAAAGTAAGAAGAGCCCCACAGTGAGGAAACTGTTCTCTGCAGGGTTTAGGAATAAATAAACCCCAGCTGTTTCACTGACCTTCCTGGACACTGATGCTTCCCTCCTCCAAATGCCACGAAGCCGTCCAAGAAAGCATTCTTCTCTAAATTTGCTTCTTTCCAACGATCCTGTGGGAAGAAAACATTTTTTCCCAAATCAGCCTTGTATAAATAAGCTTAACATTATTTTTCCAGGCTAAAAATGACCTGGGACAGCTAATCCTGGCATATAAAGTTCCCTTCAACCTGTTAATATTACTTGGTCACTGCGTTGCTAGCACATGGATTTGTAAACAAGGTAATTTAGTCAAGCCCATTTCAAGACAGGAATTTAGGCCCAGATTTCCAAAGATATTTAAGCCCCTAAAGGAGCAGGTAGGTACCTAGTAGGAATTAGGCACCTAACTGCCTTTAAAAGTCTGGCCCTTACCCCACAGAAGCCAACTGATTCAGAGTCTGTCCTTAGTTCTCCCTGAATTGCAAGATCCTACCAGGCAATGCAAATTGAATTATTCATAGAATCTTTCATACAAGCTGTGTCCCAAGAAGTTTTGCAGAGAAAAATAACAACACACTTAACAGAGTCCAGATGAGAGGAGGGCAAGGATAATGAGTCCAAATAAAAGTAGTGTTTGAGTGAGTGAGCATTAGGTGCTCACTAGGTAAATCAAGGTACTGACTGACAGAGACAGAAGTTGAAAAAGACCCAAAACAGCCATATAGCTTAGCATTCAAGAGTAGGGGTGTTCTTAAGGTGAAACTTGGTAGCATCAAGACATCCTAACAAGTGACGAGATGTCTCTGAAGTAACAGACCAAGGCAATCCAATGTGGAAGCTGCGTACTGTCCAGATTCTCTGGTGAAGACAATGAGGTTCCATATGTATGAACAACAAAGTGGGTTTTTTTTCTGGAGTAGGTGGAGAGGCTTAACACAATAGTTGAGGTCACCAGGCAAAATAAAGTTAAACTGGATAGCACTCCCACAGACACTGAGATCTAAGACCACAGATAGGATGGTTATGGAACAACAGGGTAAAAATCTATAGATCCACTCAATCTAGTCAGCTTCAACAAGAAGTCTGTATTTGTTAAGGGAAAAATAGACTGAGGTGGACCATACCTCCAGATGTAATCACTGGACCATACCTCCAGATGTATTCCCTGTAAGAGAGACACTGAAATAGACCGTCCTGGCTGGTGACTATACATTGAAGAACTTGGCCTAAGATATCCGTAATGCAGGTGAGGGGAACAGGGTGCGAGGCTGCCTCCAGGAATGCTCGTTCAAGCGTTATGACAATATCGGTGAGGGCTGCTGAGAAGAAAGCTGGAGAGTTCCCACTAATATTCCATGTGGGAAGTTACACCAGTGAAAGCAGACGCAATGGAATCAAGAACAGCGCCTGGCAGAGAAATGAAGGCTGGTGATCTTCCTGGGGATCCTTCTAGTGACCAACACAGGAGAAGAGAGGACGTCAGTAGTCGCAACCAAGTGATGTGTGAAGACTTTTGGATTCAAGGCACACAGGAATGCCTTCTGTGATGATAGGAAAGTGCTTGGATTTGATAGTTTCCAAGTCATCAGAGAAGGTAATGGTTCAAACCTGACTTGTGGTTTGTTAAGAGGGCCTTCATGTAGAAAAGGTTTGCTAGAGGGAAAGCTTGTGGTTAAGTAAATCTTTCACGTCTTCAAAAAGAAGTAAAATGGTTCTGCCACAAAAGATTCCTCTTCTAAGAGTCATGGACCAGAGCTCTCTGTAAGTTCAAAAGCTTGTCTCTCTCATCAACAGAAGTTGGTCCAATGAAAGATACTACCTCACCCACCTTGTCACTCATACTGGTGATGGGCAGTGGTCACAGCATACCAGCAGCTGAATTGATGCAAGTACTCTGTAGGTATCATGACAAAGGAGAGTTTTGAGGAGGGACTTGAAGCCAATGCAGATGGGTAAAATACATAGAGATAAGATCTAAAACAAACGTCAAGTGGAGGAATGCACTGAGCCTAGTCTGAAGCCCAGTGAAGCCAATGGGAGTCTTTTAATCGGCTGACTTCAATGGGATTTGGATCAAGTCCTATATGTATTTGCAATTTACCAGCAACATACAATTTGCTACTTCAGAGTGGCAGTGATTACACAAAAATATTTTAAACATAAATATGTTCTTGAACTGGAGGATCTTGCTCATTCCAGCAGGTCCCTCTTTGTGCATGCTTTCTTCCCCTATAAATACTAGGGCATAAACCCTTATAGTGGGTATCCTAGGGGGAGGATAAATATCCTGCTGAAAGCAACCTTAAAGGAAGATGTACGCAATATGTTTTGGATCTAATGACATGCAAAAAAGAGAAGAGAGCAAAATAAATACATCAGAAGAGGCAACTTACAGGTCTGAATGTTTCAGGGTCCGGAAAGTATTTTGGATTCCTGTGCACCCAATATGGAGACAACATCAGCATGTCACCTGCAGGGATGGTGAAAGCCTAAAAGCAAAAGAAAAAATTCTGAAGCAAAGAAATAGAAAATTGCAAGTTCTGTCTTCTCCCAAAACATACTATCATGAATGCTGCTGGTTCACCAAGAACAGAATGAAAGAACTTGCTAGAGAGGAAGTGCAGCTGGTAAAGCACTCTTGTGTGTATTAAGGGTGTGATGCAAGGGAAAAATGGGTTTGCACCTTTTTTGTTGTTGTTGCTGCTTCTTTATTAAATATATGGCCTGAAGTGGTTTTTTAATGTTAGATGTAACCAGAATGTTAAATTTGGTTTTTCCTGGCTCCTGCTGAAGGACTGTATTCAGAAGTGGATTGTAAACTCTAGGTAATCCTCTCATTAAGAGCTTGATCCAAAACCTAGCGAAATCCACAAAAACACTCCTGTTGAAGTCAAGTGACCTTTGGATTACGTCCTAAATGGGAGGAAATGCCAGTTCTTTAACCAAGAAAGCTTTTCTCCCAAATGTTTGTTTAGGAGATTCCTGGGTATCCTCACTCCTTCTCTCAAAATGCACTGAGAAAGAAGAGCTAGAGGAAGTAAAGCATGGTTCAGTCCTCCAACAGCTGATGGGACTCTGATGATCTGTTTGCTGGACCCTGCCTTGGTGGTGCCTGTCCTGTACAGTATCAGTGCAGTATTCCCCAGCTCCTTCAATCAGAAAGTGAAGATGGGTGTGGGGAGCAAAATCATTCTTAAACAGCTGATTTAAATAAAGTTTGGGGTTCCATGTGCCGAATTTATTATGTCCAGATACATTTGGGATGGTGACTTCTAGAAGGGTTACAATGAACTATGACAGCCACGTAAAAACAAACCTCACCTGAATTTTTATTGGATTCACCACTTTCTTAGTGATTGCACCTGGAGACCTTAGCCGTATGGCTTCCAAAGTGCACCATTTAATTAAGAGCAGCTTCTTAAGGTCATCTTCAGATATTTCAATATTCTCTTTACCTGTTGCATTATAAGAAATAATATTGTATGGATAAAACAGTGAGAAGTACAAGATTTCATATAGGTTATGAGATTTCATCATGCACAAACATTTTGCTTGAGGACTTCTGGTAGAGTGCCTCTAGAATTTCCAGTTGTCTAGAATGCATTCCTCAAACAGTTTAACATGATTTTATACTCTGGTTGCCTAAGCCACTTTGATACTGATATTTAGCATGTAAGGGTTTTTAATATATCTGGTCAATAAGTTTCAAACTTGTAATAGCTCAACAAAAACTTGATAAAATGTTGATGAAAAATGGTAATTTTTGAAGTGTACGTAAAATTTTGACCAGTTCTAGTGTTAAACCATGTTAAACGATGTGTGTAGATGGATACTGCGACCTAGTGGATAAAGCACTGAACTGGGCCTCAGGAGACCTTGCTTCTATTCCTGGCTCTGCAGTTGGCCCACTGGGTGACATTCAGCAAGTCACTTCACCACTCTGTGCCTCAGTTTCCCTACCTGCAAAATAGGGAGAATGACACTGACCTCCTTTGTAAAGTGCTTTGAGATTTGCTGATAAAAAGTGTTATAGAAGGTATTATTGCTGTGTGGAATCTCGCTGAATCTATTTTTAAAACCCATCTAAATTCACAGAACCTTTCTTACTGCCGAATCATGACTCTGTTATCGGTGTGTTTCTGCTCCTCTACTCATTTATTGTATCTGAGTTATGACCCTGACTTTCTGTGTCACACTGAATTTAGATGACATGTTCTTTGGGGCAGCAGCTTTGACTTGTTCTGTGAGGCATCCAAGCACAATTATGGGCACTAAAAATACGAATAATAATTAAGCACTTCAGTCCCCACCCTATTCTTTATTTGATTTCCTTAGGTTTGTTGTATGTTCACAAAGTCCATTGTATGACAATAGGCACTTGGGTAAGTTTATAGCTCTTACTTTTACGTACTATGTTAGGCTCACAGACTCTCAGGACAGTTTTAAAAATGTAAGCAGTTTCTAAGGTGCCTATTGAAGGCAATGAAGCACTTTGCAGGAATGACAACACGAGATGATAAAACATCTAAAAAGGAAAGGAAGCCAGATCAAATGCACAACAAGGCAATATCACAGAACTACTCTGTGGCCCAATGGCACACAATAACCTTCAGGAAAACCACCCATACCCAAAGGTTCCCACTGGGGGCACACATAAAATGGGTAGAGACTTTGGCAAATGCTAAATAAATCAAACATGATAGGGGGCATAAATGGTTCACGGTAAACAGACCAAAACAAGTAAGACTTGTAGCATGCCCTGATCGCAGCCAACAAAGAACACAGGTAGACCTCCAACACAAGGGAGTTCCAAAAGTAAATTTCTTTGACTAAGAGTATGTCTACACTAGGAAATTAGGTTGATCTTATAGAAGTTGATTTTTTAAAAAATCGATTTTATACAGTTGGTTGTGTGTGTCCCCACTAAGCGCATTAGGTCGGTGGAGTGTGTCCACAGTACCGAGGCTAGTGTCGACTTTTGGAGTGTTGCACTGTGGGTAGCTATCCCACAGTTCCCATAGTCTCTGCCACCCATTGGAATTCTGGGTTGAGCTCCCAATGTCTGATGGGGCAAAAACATTGTCACGGGTGGTTTTGGGTACATGTCGTCAGGCACCCCTCCCTCCGTGAAAGCAACGGCAAACGCTCGTTTCTTGCCTTTTTTCCTGGGTTACCCGTGCAGACGACATACCACGGCAAGCATGGAGCCCACTCAGCTCACCGTCACCGTATGTCTCCTGGGTGCTGCTGGCAGACGCAGTACTGCACTGCTACACAGCAGCAGCTCCTTGCCTTTGCAGCAGCAGACGATGCAGTATGACTGCTAGCCATCGTCGTCGTCTCCTGGATGCTCCTGGCCGACCTCGGTGAGGTCAGTCGGGGCACCTGGACAGACATGGGTGCTCCTGGCAGACCTCGGTGAGGTCAGTCAGGGGCACCTGGACATAAATGGGAGTGACTCCAGGTCATTCTCTTCTTTAAGTTTCATCTCATAGAGTTTCAGTCCTGCCTGGAATATCATGCGAGCTGGAGGGTTCTGCCTCAGGCTGCTCTCCCAGCCGGCAACACCGCACAGTCGCACCTACCCCAACCTACCCCTTGCTCCCATGGCTCATGAAGCCTGGACAGTAGTAAGGAGCAGTCCAACTATAGGCTGAGCAAGTGCAGAATGGTGGTAGAATGGGCATTTGGATGTTTAAAACCTTGCCGGTGCTGTTTGCTGACTCGGCTGTTTGCAATTAGAAGAGCACAGCAAGGTGTGCGGTGCATCAGAGAAGCTTTGAAAACCAGTTTCATGACTGCCCAGGCTACGGTGTGACAGTTCTGTTTGTTTCTCCTTCATGAAAACCCACCCCTTTGGTTCACTCTACTTCTCTGTAAGCCAACCGCCCTCCCTTCCACCCTTTGATCATCACTTGCAGAGGCAATAAAGTCATTGTTTCAAATTCATGCATTCTTTATTAATTCATCACACAAATAGGGGGATAACTGCCAAGGTAGCCCAGGAGGGATGGGGGAGGAGGGAAGCACAGAGTGGGGTGGTGGAGGAGGGGAGGAGGGAAGGACAACGCCATACTGCACTTCAAAACTTATTGAATGCCAGCTTCTGTTGCTTGGGCTCATCATAGAAGCGGCATGTCTGGGGTCTGACCCGGAGTGGCTGTTTACTTCTATGGTTCTTTGGTAGGCTTGCCTGACCTCGTTAAGTTTCACGTGGCACTGCTGCGGGTCCCTGTTATAGTCTCTATCCTTCATGCTTTTGGAGATTTTTTCAAACATTTGGGCATTTCGTCTTTTGGAACGGAGTTCTGATAGCACGGATTCCTCTCCCCATACAGCGATCAGATCCAGTACCTCCCGTTTGGTCCATACTGGAGCTCTTTTGTGATTCTGGGACTCCATGGTCCCCTCTGTTGATGAGATCTGCACAGTCACCTTTGAGCTCGCCACGCTGGCCAAACAGAAAATGAAATTCAAAAGTTCATGGGGCTTTTCCTGTCTACCTGGTCAGTGCATCTGAGTTGAGAGCGCTGTCCAGAGCGGTTACAATTGAGCACTCTGGGGTAGCTCCTGGAGGCCAATACCGTCAAATTGCGTCCACACTACCACAAATTCGATCCAGCAAGGCCGATTTCAGCGCTAATCCCCTCGTCAGGGAGGAATACACAAATTGTTTTTAAGAGCCCTTTAAGTCAACAAAAATGCCTTTGTTGTGTGGACGGGTGCAGGGTTAAATCGATCTAACACTGCTAAATTCGACCTAAACTCGTAGTGCAGATCAGGGCTAAGAAAGTCCTGCTTTCTAGTCCTGAGTGAGTCAATGGAAGCAAGATCAGAGCAATCTCAGCCCAAATACAATAGGGACACAAGGAATTTGCCTTCAGGAACGAGCACAGCCATTACAGAGAGATCTGTCCACCCTTCCATGGACTGGAGGAGAAGGAGTGAGTGGTGCTTTCTAAGAGACCTATGATTATATATTAAACCTGGGGCTTGGAGCAAGGAGGTCCTGAATTCTCTCCATTTCTGTGGCACTGGCCCTAATAATGCTTCAAACGTTATTTCCAGAACTAACTCCACTGAAATCAATGGAGTATAACAGTTTGAAAGAGCTTTGAAGTCAGAATCAAGCCTTGCTCCTTTGACAAGAAAACCCTTAGAAGATTTGACCCAAATGCTAGGCCTGAGCCTGAAGAGCCAAATCCTTAGATCCTTCCTGAGTTCTGACTTAATTTGTATTTATTTCTTGCATTGACATCAAAAGTTAGCTTTGCTTGAGTAAGAAATGAGCAACTCCTGAGTAAAGATCTCAGGGCTTGGCCCTATATTAGTTATAACCTGTATTGCAGTTATGCCTAGTAACCCCAGTTATGGAGCCGGACCCCACTGGGCTTGGCACTGTACAAATTCAGAACAAATTGTTATTTTTTAAATGTATGTTCTAGAATATGACAGTGACTTATTTCTGGTTTATTACCTGCTTTGCCAAAAACAGAACCGATGTCCGCCATGATGTTCTTGTAAACAGAAGGGTGGGATAGTATAAATGCCAGGGTCCAAAATGCCACCTAAAGAAAGAGACTGAAAGAAGTTACCTCAGATATATAGAGCTGCATTAAAACTTGTATTACTCATAAGAACAGGCTAGAGACCTGCCTGGGGTGATCTTGCTATACTTATGGGGATGGGACTCAACCTCTCGAGGTCTCATCCAGCCCCACATCTGTGATTCTAAGTCACAAAGCTCAAGTCCAGATCCAAACCACCCTAAGTTTTAAGGGGTATTTGGAGTGGGCCCCTCCCTCATGGAAAGCAGATGAGGATGACGCTGTAAAACAATGTGTGACTTCTGTTGATTCATGATGGACATGGAGAGTATGTGAAGGAGTTTCAAAAACTGCTAAGTGATCTGAGAGATTATCCTAGGGCCTTTGGCAATGAGCCTGAGTCTCATCCCACTTACACCTTCGTCAGTCGGAAGTGGCTACTGAAGTCAGTGGAAAGCCAGTGCAAGAGAGAGTCAGGTGATTAGCGAGATTATAATGCTGAAATGCATTTGCAAACCAATGAGTTGCAATTCAAGTTTTAAATGCAGGGAAGGGAAAAACTGTTGGGCATTCAAAAAACAGGAGCTTAAAAAGCTTTCCTTGTACAAAATGAATGTTTGTGCGCAATTATCTAATTCCTTTTGTGCGTGTGTGATGACGTGGAGTCACTGCGGGGTACCCCCTTTCAGTTAGAAGTGGCACTACACTTCCCTTCACCCAGCTTATAAACAAGCGCATACAAATATTTTTAAACAAAGAGCACACCCTTTTCAAGGGTCACATTTATTATTAACAAGAGCCATCAGCCTAAGTAGGAGCTCAGTCAGGGTATGACTGCACAGCCACTAATGGTGGTATGACTTACGTCGATCAGGGGTGTGACTAAGCCACCCCTCTGAGTGACGTAAGTTACTCCGACCTAAGCACTGGTGTGGACAGCGCTATGTTGGCAGCAGAGTTTCTCCTACGGACATAGCTACTGCCACTTTTTCTGGATGGATTAATTAAGCTAACAGGTGAGCTCTTTCCCAACAGCTTAGAGCAGCTACACTAGGGAGCTTACAGAGGTGCAGTTGCATCGGTGTAGCTGCTCCATTTTAAGCCCTCTAGTGTAACCATAGGCACAAATACACCTGGGAACATTCATCATCTCAGGCTTAGTCCAGCTAGTGATCTCTGTTTCTTTCCTTCATGAGACTCCTCTTTCCTGCATCTATAACCAGCCTGTTTGTGGAACCCTTCCCAGTTCCTTCTCCAGGGGCATGTCTACACTACAAAATTAAGTCGACCTAAGTTATATCAACATACAGTAATTAAAACCCTTTTGCATGTCCCATGCTATGCGTGTGCGTCCTCATCACAAGCGCTTGCACCGGTTTAACTGTCAGTGTGGGGAATTGTGGGCTGGCTTCTGAAAGGCAGCAACAGTTGATGTAAACAACGCGGTGTCTATGCTGACACTGCATTGACCTAACTATATTGACTTGTGCACTACGCCTCTCAGGGAGGTGGAGGTATTAAGTCAGTGTAGTGGACGAGTAACATCGGTGGATGCTGCATTGTAGTGTAGATGCTTACAGAGTTAGGTCAACGTATGACGCTTTATATCAATCTAACTGTAGGACAGACTAGGCCAAGATTATTCCTTTTCAGTCTTTCCCTAAGCTCTCCTCCTTGGAGTGTGGCTGCATTAATTTACCCTCTCACTCTGTCCCCTTAAACAGCTTTCTTCTCTGGAGTTGGGTCCTGTTAATTAAATTGTCTTGTACACAGCTCTCCTCCCTGCAGCTGAGTTGTGGGCTAGTCTGTAGTAAGGCCTTTGCCAGCTGCTCCCTCTGCTGCCCCCCTTCTCCTTAATTAGCCTTCAAGGTACTCAGCAGGCCAGTGTTTCTCTGCTGATATCCCTGGCATTTGCCCTGGAGGGAATAGGCAGTATATACACTAGTCCCTCTCTTCCAGCTCATGCCCCCAGGGTTGGATGAGAGAGGAATCTTGGCTCACCCTCAGTGCAAAACTCCTGGCCCAGGATCCTTAAAGGTACAGTGATGGATTTTCCTCCCAAGCACCAATCCTTTCTGGGAGCTGTTGTATTAATTTAGATGGAATATATAGGCCAAAAGGTATAAACATAACCCAGTCACTGTACATTAAACAGTGCTAAATAAGATTCAGGATTTGGTATATAGAGACACCTCAGACCTCAGGGAAGAGACGGGGCAGGGGTGGGGCCCCATGGAAGGGGTGGCGTGGGGGTGGAGGCAGGGCTGAAGGCGGCAGGGGGGAGGTGTCCATAATGAGGCCCTCGGGCCAATGTACTAGTCCTCATGTGGCCCTCATGGTCATTTGAGTTTGAGACCCCTGGTATAGCTGATGGTCCTTAAATGGGCCATCAAGCAGGCTAGACAGAGCTGACACCAACTTGTCTGAGGTGTCACCCAGAAGCACAGCATAATTTTGAAATACAGACAGTATAGAGCCAATACTTATAACTTTAAATACAAAAATGATATATGCATACAGATAGCATAATCATAACCAGCAAACCATCACCTTGTCTTAGACACCTTATTTGACCTCCTTTATACCAGATTTGGTGACACTACAGGGCCTTAGTTGAAACAATGTTCTATATGGTCCCAGATTATATCAATAACGTCACAGAGATGCAATTGCAAGAGGAAGACCCACTGAACCACGGACAGAGAGGGCTCCAGGAAGGACTCAGAGGCTCCCAGTGATGGCAACAGAGAAACAGAAGCCAGGGTAGGAAGTGGCCTAGGGAGGATGCACAGGGGCACTCTACCCCCTAGGCTGCACATTTTGAATTATTGTTTCATTGGGCCCTGGGTTGGAACCTGGTGGAGCAGGGGTGGCCTCGGTTCCCCTACCCCCGGCTATTGACGCTCGCCACTGGGCAACATAACCCAGAGCACTGCCACCAGACAGTGCTGCCAGGACTGGTATTGAGCCCTCGCCCCAACAAGGTGTTGGGCAGGTTTTCTTTGAGGACAAATACTGAAAAAAAAAAAATCAGATATGGAGTGATCTGGTCCAATCAAAGAGAATGAAAGTGTTCCCGCAGCCATCATACTTACAGGAATAGCATTCGCTTGGGAGGCCCAGAGCAATAAGAGAGCGTAATTGGGAGCTAAATGTTTTCCATGCAAGTCATCCAGGAGATGCTGCAGCAGTGTCTGTTATAAGTAAAAGCATAAATATACACACACATGTTGGGTCTTAGGGTTTAGTTTTCTAAAAATTGGGTACACCCTTCCACTAGTTTAGCAATTAAAAATGAAGCTAGTTAACAATCTTCAATGCCAAATTAGATAGACAAGAGCTTTCCAAAGAAGTGAAATTCATTCCAGTGCAGCAGGCCAACATGAGGTCTCTGCACCACTCCAGGGTCTCGTGAGGACTCTACGTGACTTATATGGTGCAGAGGTCTTGTGCTGATACATGTATGGGGTTAATTTCATGCTGAGACAATGTATATATCCACAAGTCTTCTGCCTGGCTTAGAGGCCAAGATCCTACACAGCAGATGGTGGACATGCAAGGGAGTCAAGCTTAAATTCACAATTCTTGGTCTGATATATTATGAGACATGAAAGCTAGCAACCACTGGTATATGTCAATGATAACCTGAGATGCCCAGATGTCCACTGGCACATGAGTATTTGTTACTGTTAATGGAGATCCACATCTTGAAATTGTTACTGTTTTCTCAAAAACAAAAGGCCAATTACTGTGCAGCACTTACAAAATACCTTGTAAAAGATTGTACATGGTTCACAACCCAGAGCCCCCTTCTTTTGACTCCTTCAGCTGGTGACCTCTGAAAGTGGGGAGGTAAATTTGATGGCCAAACTCAGCTCAGAACTCTCAAGAGCAGCATGTGACATCTACGGACTTGTCTAAACAACAATTTAGTGTGCAGTAAGCTGGGATGTGACTCTACAGAGCTGCATTTGCCATGCACTAACTGACTGTGTGGACCCTGCTACTTCGCACTAAAAATTCCATAGTGTGTTTTGATCGACTGCAAGTGCACTACAAAACTTTTAGTGTGCAATCGCAGGGTCCACATGGACAGTTTGTGCACAGCAGGCTGGTGTGGTGGATATTTACAACATGTTAAATCGCCATATAGGCAAGTCAAGAGTCTAGTAAAATAAACTAAGCTGATTGGTGAGGTTAAAAATGATGAGCCTGAACCTGCTGCCTTTGAAGTCACTATCACATTCTTAAAGTGTATCTTTAAGATGGGCTTGGCAGGCCTAATGGTCTCTTCCTGCTCTGAAATGCCTTATGTCCTTTATCCCTGCATACAAAATATAACTGCAGCAACGCTGATCCAGCACTTTATTTAAAATCCTCTGACAGATCTACCTTGGAATCACTGTCTGACAGGTTAGCTCTCTCAGCGTCTGATACCACTTTTTCAAACACTTTTAGAAGCCATTTTTTGGACTTAGACCAGTTTCTGTGAAGAAAAAACAACAATAAAATAGGAATGATTTGAAATGCATTTGGGAAAACAATTCAGGCAGCACAGTGCAATATCACTTTGACGGAGGAGGACTCCTCACTTTTTCTCCAAGCCTTCTCAGAACACCTCAGTACTATTCCATTGATGGAGAGATGTACCAAGCTGATTTTCAGTACTGTTGAGTCAAGTGGAGTCAACACCAGCAGTGGATACTCAGCAATTCTGAAACCCATAATAGCTAAACACATGGTCTGATGGCCAGAACAGGGACCTGACACTCAGCATTCCTGGATTTTCCTGCCAGCTCTACTACCAGTTTCCTGTGTGATCTTGGACAGGTTACTTAGGCCAAATTTTTCCAAAAGTGACCATTAACTTTGGGTGCCTCAGTCTTTGGGCGTCCAATCTGAGAAAACAAGGTCTGATTTTTGGAGCTGCTGAGCACTTACAGCTCCCATCTGAAGGCAATGAGGTCTGCGGGTGCTTACAACTAAAAATAAGGCCCAAGATGTCTCAGGTTGGGCACTGAATACTGAAGTGCTGGCCCAAGAGAATAAAATGACAGGATAGGATGTCTTTTACAAAACCAGCGTGTAAGGCCTGATTCTCCTCATGCAGTGATGTAATTCCATTGACTTCAGTGGAGTTATCCCTGTTTTACACCAGTATATGTTAGAGGAGAATCAGGAGTCTAATTTTTAATGGACAAAATTTAAAGCCCAACTAACACTGCATTTGACTGAAATGGAGTCAAAGGTAGAAAACTGTTTTCCAGGGAAATGCTGCTAGGTTACCAGGATAAGACACTTCTAATAGGTTTGCAAGACTTGCCCCATTCCCTCACCCTCTCCGTTACCTCATAAAATACTCAGGCATCTGGGACCCATATTCAAAACCCTCATCATACTTCTGAAAATGCTCTTCAAACTCCTTGATGTCACCCTTGTTTGTTGGACAGACGCCTTTTCCAAATAAGATATTTACGGTTGCTGGATACATGACAGATCTGTAACAACAGAAGTAACAACAGACATCTTGTCAGCCATGTTTTATTACCAACAGAAAAGTAACTCTTTGGGCCTAACTGTGGAACCTTAACCCATGCTGGGATGAAATTCTCCCCTGTGTGGAGGGGCCAGCAGGACTTAAGCCCTCAACACAGAGTTTAAGTGAGACCTATGTGATCGATAACCCTTGCACTAGCCCTCAGCTTGTGATCAAATTTTACCAGTTAGTGAGCACTTACTCTCCCGAGTAGCCGCAGGATGGCCTGTGCATTGGAGTACCCTCTCCCCATCCCCATTATCCATCAGTCTGATTCCAAATGAGCTTCCTTGCTAGGACTTCCCCAGTCAGTGGCTGCATCAGAACCCCTTCTCCTCTGTGATACCCACAGCAGGGACTTAGAAAAGTAACTCCATGCCTGGGTGCATTACATTCCCATCCTGAGTCCTGCTGGGCTAGGGGATGCTTTCCCCCTCTCTCCGCCTCCCTCCCAGCCTGCTCATGTCTGTTCCTTCCCCCTGCACACATCCCCAGTGGATTTCACTGAGGGTCATTAGATCTATGATTTCCTAACACATCTTCCCCTGAGCTCCAGCTACTGTTTAATGACGATTAGAGACAGGGATGGTTTCATTTTGTTTGTCTTTCTAAACAGCATAAGCAACATTTCTCCTGCTGTCTCTCTAGCGCCATCTGCTGGCTGAATGCATTTCAGCTCCAGGTCAGCAATATAAAGATTTTTCAACCAGTGTGTATTTCAGTTCTTTCAGCCCCCATTTTATCACCAATCAACCAAAAGGTGCATAATAAAGGTGTACAGCACAAGATTTATTATATTCCCCTTATGTATTTCTGCAGTTGATTATCTTAGTTATGACCTAATTGGCTTGTTAAGTTTTAGGATATGTCTGCACTGCACACCTCTGGCAGGGGTGGCTAGAATATGTGCAGTTATGAGCCTCAGTGAAAAACAAGCCATTTCCACACTGCAATGAGTAAGCTACACACATCAGTGAGAGGCTCTGGCAGAGGGGAGGCAGTGAGGAAATGCCTTTCCACCCTGCCTTCTTTCTGCCAGAATCTTTCCCTGAAACAGGGAAAGGCCCCGGCAGCTACCTGTGGTGGGGAAAAGGAGGCAAAGGTGGGGAGATGCCAGAGCTTTTCCCCACTGCCAGAGTCTTTCCCGGCTGCCTACCCCATGCCAGAGCATTTCCCTGGTGCTGGGGAAATGCTCCAGCAATGGGACAGTACACCACTAAAAATAGGGTACATATCCACAGGGCTCAGGCATGAGTCTAAGCAGTGCTTCACCATCCACACTACTATTTATCCCCAGGCTGGGGTGGGGGGAAGGGCAGCTGTACTCTACAGGCCACTTGAAGTTTTGTGCAGAGCTGACGTACCTTGTGGCAAATGGCATTGGATCTACAACATCTGAATGCCTCACTTTACAAATATGGATCAGCTTCATTTCCACATAATCACAGGTCTGCCAAAGTGTATATAAGCTGCACAACTGGGGGGAAAGCACTGCATTATCAACAAGTGAGAAGTGTACGGCTCTGCCCAAGCAAATATGGAATAAACTTCCCCAAGAATTGAGATCCATCATAAACCTCATCACTTTCCGCTCCAAGTGCAAGGTGTAGTTCTTTGACCTTGCCTTCTTTAATATGGCAACAGGTATATTTGTATGGAAAAAAAAACCAGACAAAAAAACCCACTCCCTCCCAAAAAGACACTCCACTGCACACGCTTCTCCCTTGAGGAGAGGATGAGAGAACAAACACACGTAACAGATGTTAGTCACATTGCTTCATGCAACTATAAGAAGGTGCTTAGATACTGTGGTCATGAGTGCGGTATAAAAATCTGTGCAGAATATTAGACTATCAGCCAGGTACTTCTTGTGTACCTGGCATGAAATCTTGGCTCCGCTAAAATCAATGGCAGAACTCTCATTGACTTCACTGGAACAGGATTTTTATCATCCTGGATTTTTATGGGAATTGTTTAGTTCTGCCAAGGGGTGCATGAGCCAGTGCTTGCCAATATAAATTGAGAAGCTTCCTAGACATGTGAAGCCTTGACCAGAGGTCCCCTTGGCAAATACCCTGGTAAGTAGAGGCGGCTGTGCTTACCTTTTTTCAAAACTTTTAACAGATTTTTCTCCATGGCAGCCAGTCCCAGCCTCCACCCTCTCCAGACCCAATCACTTTATGAGCTGCACCAGCCAGCTCTAAGCCACCGGGCACAGCAAGGCAATGAATGGCTTGCTCTGCATTCCTGGAGGAGTTTCTTCTGGGATCTCACAGCCCAATCTCCACCTGCAGACTTTATAATACTGTCACTGCTGCAGCTACTATTTATTTAGCAAAGAACATGGACATCTGTTCAGTAGAGCACAATTATAAAAGTCACATACCTTATTAGATCACAGAGATTCTCAGTTCCTGCTGTGCCCAAGCAGTCCATGTGCTCATGTAATTCTTGACACAGAGTCCCAGCAAAAAGGTACAGGCTAGAGGTACCCATTTTTCCTTTCATCATGCTATAGAGTCTGCTATGGTTCCGATAAAAGATTTCTGCAGGAACTGAAGCTTTAAATACAAAAAAGGGAGGAAGTGTAAAGGTTTTGGAAACTAGCCAAGGTAAATTTTAAATGTCAAAAGTGTCTGTTTTGTATATTACTTGTGATACTGGTTTCAGTTTACTGTAATCTTATTCTCTATGGGTGAAATTCATACCCATGAAGATTTTATTCCCACAGCCTGCATTTCTGACCATGTAAAGGGATCAGCAGTGGTTAACACCCAGACCTCACTAAGTTTTACTTCTCTTGCTCAGTAGGGAACTTCCTCCTTTTGCCTTATAAAGCTTCAGTCTTGTAAATAAATATGCCAGACACTTCCCCTGATTTACGTGCCAGGCAGTTCCAAAGCACATTTTGGAGCTTCATGTCAAAAGCATATAGAATCGCTGGTCCATTACCTGCACTGAGCACCTGCTAGGCTTGGGGGATGAGGCTGTAAGGGGGGAGTTCAAGGAGTTAGTGTTAATCTATAAAGCTGTAAGTGGTTTGGGATCTAAGTGTTTATTGCGCAACTGTTCCCTGCACTTTCTCCTCCACAGCAGGTGCCGCTGTGCACTCTGGGAAGCCATTCCCCCTAGTCTCAGCCCTTGGGGACAGCAGTGCATTGAGATGAAGCCTGATGGAGGTCCGGGGGTGACACCACCATCACCAGGGCCCAGCTGAGGACATTAACACCACCAGGCCTGTAGGCGTGAGCTCTAGCCAGCAGCCTCACTAAGGTGAGAGTAATGGCTGAGTGTGGAGAGCAGACTCCTGAATGGGTGTGGTGTGAGAGGTGTCATTTCTCCATTTTGATAATCTAGTCACTTTATTCAAGCCTTGTATTAAATAGCAGGTGTCATCACAGCAGGTCCCAGGCTCCTATATGGAGTACCATTTCTGTGGGGGGTTTTAAGCAATGTACGTGCCTGTCAATATTTGTAATAGTAAATGGGTGTGATTCCATTCTCCCATGGTTTTCACTTCTCTCCCCTGTGTGGTATTTGTGAGGGAAAAGGCAGGGCCAATATATGGGAATTCATTTCATGGTGTCTAACAGTGCTGCCAACTCTCACAATATCTTGATGCCCCAGGTGTTGGAGTCAAATGACTGTATAAGAATTTCAGCTTTTATTTGAGAACAAAGTAAGTTTCTGGCCCTCCTGGCTATGAATAAAAGTTTGAAAATGTGAGTGGCCCAAAAGGCAGCAAACCCCTCCCAACCCTGAAATGTATTATTTTGAAAATAATCTCATGATTTTGAGGGGCCTTACTCATGATTTTGAAAGTCTGAGATTGGCAATACTGGGATAGGTGATTAAACACCGGGGAAACTCTTGGGAGGACTGTCACTGTTATCCATTGGCACATGGTGATTTTACGGCTAGCAAAGTCAGATTGCACCATATGTATTTGGAGGTGGAAAATGAAGCCTGCAGTGGACAACTGCTGGCTGCACCATCCAAGCCCATTTTTAGGGGGATCAGAACTACCCTATTTTGGTTCTCATCACTGCAAACATGCAAAACATCTAATCTTCTATCAACTCATTTCTCTCCCAGCAATGAGAGAATTTACTCCCGTAGTCCACTTTCCATAGCTTAAAGGATGTGTGAATGGGATTCAAGTTTGGCATAACACACCAGCAAAGTGTGTCCTGCATTCTCCTCTACTGTCTGTTCTGCTACAGGAGAACAGCTTACTATTGCTACCAGCTAACAGTTTCTCCTTTTGTTCAAGTGGTAGAAGTCTGTCCTATGGCTCTGAAGCTCTTACATGTGCCTACCACAAAGAGGCCATGATACCTGGTTGGGGCTGTTAAGTTTTACTGCAATACAAACAACAATACAGGTTGTTGGTTCAAAAATCTACTCATGACATGTTCTGAGGTCATTAAACATGTTTGGGGCCTTGGACAACAAATAGTTACATCTGCGTGTGACAGTTTGGGGAATATGTTGGTATCTATTTATAAATTTCATTTAGTTTTGTGAGGCTCATTTATGATTGTAACTTGCATTGTAGATTAGAATATCTGGCGCTGAGCACCATTTTGAACTGGCGTATGTGTAGCTTGCTTCAGATGTATAACAAAACCAGAGAGGATGGGATTGGGTACTGACAGGCAGGGCTGGCTCCAGGGGTTTGGCCGTCCCAAGCAGCCACAAAAAAAAAAAAAAAAGCCGCGATCGCGATCTGCGGCAATTCAGCGGGAGGTCCTTCGTTCCTAGCGGAAGTGAGGGACGCTTCGCCGAATTGCCACCGAATATGTGAAACTGCTGCCCCTCTCCGGAGTTGTCACTCCGAGCACCTGCTTGATAAGCTGGTGCCTGGAGCCGGCCCTGGTGACAGGACTGGTAGTGACATTTCTCAATCTGGGGAGAGCTAACACAAGAAGCAGGGGTGGCTCCAGGCACCAGCACGCTAAGTGCCTGCTTGGGGCGGCAAGCCACTGGGGACACTCTGCCAGTCGCCCTGAGGGCAGCAGGCAGGCTGCCTTTGGCGGCCTGCCTGCTGACCCTCCGTAGGCAAGCCGCCGAAGGCAGCCTGCCTGCCATGTTTGGGGCGACAAAATGCCTAGAACCACCCCTGAGAAGAAGTGTCATCCAGCCAGCTCCAGAGGAATATGAGCTTGCTAGTGACTCTTATCTACTGCTGCTGGGGGGCTCAGGAGGACTGGGGCACAGGTTCCAGGGTCTAGGAGCTGGAATGCAGGGTTCCACTGCCATGAGGGATGTCAGACATGGGGTCTGCACCTTGAGAGTGCCCCTGAGTGTCCCAGAACTGGGAACAGTGATCTGTCACTACCCAGATCCAGGGAGTCTAGTGGCCCATGCAGCTGGACCCCCTCACAATAGACTGGTGTCTATCCAGAGAGCAGGACTGGCCCAGGCAATGACACTGCGTATTGCATTTGCCCCTTAACTTTGTGCTTTGACTGTGGATTAAGATATGCATTTAAGACCTGATCCAAAGACCTATGGGCTATAGATCACGTCTTTAACCTTGATGGGTAGCTAGATTAGCTTTCCTCTGAAAGTGAGATATCCCTTACTTGTGCGCTGGACCGTTTGCTGCACCGCCTGCTCAAAATCTGTGTCCTTAGATGTAAAAAATGCTTCAATCCCCTCTTCCTCAGTCACAAAGGTGAATCGATTTCCCAGAGCAAACACTGTGAATATTGGCCCATACTGCAAAAACAAAGAGTTAAAAAATTAATGAGTTTTGCAAAGCCATTTTATGGGAGACTACAGCTCTGATCCTGCAACAGGAATTGCACCAGTACAATAAAAATGTAGAGAGCATAGGAGAGAAAGAAAATAAAACCAAAGCAGGGGTAGAGGGATGCAGCTTCACTATCTAAAATCCTTGTTCAAGAGCATACAGACATGTAAATAAATTAGATTGAATTCATAGATTTTAAGGTGAGAAGGGACCCTTGTGATCATCTCCTCTGATCGGCTGCATGGCACAAGCCACAGAATTTCACACAGTGATTCCTGCACAGAGCACAATTATGGTTCAGCTATCATATAACTTTTAGAAAGACATCCAGTCTTGATTTAAAGACTCCAAATGACAGAAAAATGACTGCATCCCTTGGTAATCTGATCCATAGTTATTACCCTCACTGTTAGAGAGCTGCATCTTATTTCCAATTTGAATTTTTATAACAAACTTTCCAGACATTGGATCTTGTTATGCATTTGTGCTAGATTAGAGAGCCCCCTAATACCAAATATGTTTTTCTTGTGTAAATATTTAAAGACTACATCTCATCAAAGACAAGGTTAAGTTAAATAGATCGATGTCCTTAAGCCTTTCATTGTAAGATGTGTTTTCCATCCCACAAATCATTGCTGTAGCTTTTCTCTGAACTTAGCTTCTCTAATATCCCATATCTATTCAATTCAATTCTTTCCCAAAACATCCAGCAATGAGAGAACTCACTACACTCACAATCCAAACTCTCCCAACTGTTTAGAATCTAAAACATTACTTTTCACCAGTTTTTTGACTTTGAACTTCATTTGGGCTGTAATTATTGTGTGGTCTGTTTGGCAGAGCTGTCTTTGAGAGCCTAAGTTTAAGGGAGACAGGTAAATTAGCCTAAGGGAGACAGGTAAAATATTTTCAAGTAGACTTATAACCAACACACTGAATTCTAGAGAGAAAGGATTGTCCCATGGTTAGGGCCCTAGTCTAGTAGTTGGGAGGACTGAGTTCAATTCCTCATTGTATCGCAGATGTCCTGCATAACCCTTGTTAAAACACAGTCTGTGTGCCTCAGTTTCCCATCTGTAAAATGGGAATAATAGTTCTCCTCTGCTGGGATGTTGTGAGGATAAACACATTAAAGCAGGGGTTCTCAAATTGGGGGTTGGGACCCCTCAGGGGGTCATGAGGTTATTACATGGGGGGGTCGCAAGCTGTCAGCCTCCACCTCAAATCCCGCTTTGCCTCCAGCATTTATAATGGTGTTAAATATATTTAAAAGTGTTTTTAATTTATAAGGGGGGTTGCACTCAGAGGCTTGCTGTGTGAAAAGGGTCACCAGTACAAAAGTTTGAGAATCACTGCATTAAAGGATGTGTGGTGCCCAGATGACTTTGGTAATGGAGACTATAGAAGCACATAAAATAGATTTCACAAGAGAGCAGTAGCAACATGAATTCAGTGCTTGTGAGATACCAGACAAAGATTAAAGAAGTCCTCACTATCCACTGGAGTTGGTCATAACATTGTTTTGACAAAGAGTGGGTGGAAAGTGTAGGGAAGAGACCTCAATATTGATGCAAAAATGTTATTAGAAAAATTATTATAACTTATTTGTATAATGTTAGGTCATTACAAACATGCCTGCACATTTACTGAGTCTTAGGAGATACAAATAATTACTTTCATACATATGGTGCTTGGAGAAAAGTACCTCACCTGCACATATTTTTGTTTATTTAATTATATGAAACATCCAAACTAAGGAAATTCCTAGGAATTTTGTTGTCTGTCAATATGACAAACTCCACAAGAGTCAAGGAAGATAACACTGTATTTATACAAACCCTAAATTGCAGCGTTTATCATTCCTATTTTACTTTGACGCTGGATTCTTTGCTTTGATGCTCTGTTTTACTGCAATTTGTGTTTTGTATAAAATATTTAACTGCAAATTGTTAACGCTGTAAGAAGTGCTGGGTCAAAAGACTAACCAACCAACCAGAGCATCTTATCACAGAACAGGACTGCGAAGAGGTCCACTCATGGCAAGTGCACTTCCTTGGGGGTGGGGCTGAGAATTAGGTTTTTGTCCCACTTGGCACCCCTTTGTGTCAGTTGCTCATTCTGTAGCCCCCCTACCACCCTCCCAGTGACTCGAGATTCACTTTCTTTGTGATTCAGCCCTCTGGCCAGGTGACTATATAAGTGCCCTCTTCCAGAGTAACAAAGTCCCATTGGACAAGCTGTCCATATACCACTTCCAGCACTCTTCTCTTCCATCTCCAGGTCTTGTGCCACTTTGGCACACTCACTGGACTCACTCTCTACTCTGGATTCCAGCCCAGGGACTCTAGGACTAGCAACCTAGGTCTGCTCAGTCCCAGACCCCGTTGCTGTTTCCCTGAGCTCCTTCCTATCTCACTTCTCTGTTGCTTTTCCTATCTCTGGGTTCACCATTGGAGCATCCTCCGTTCCCATGTGGCTACTTCACCCCTTTTGTTGAATTCCTTAGTCAAGGGCAGGACCCAGGGATTACTTTCCCCTTGGATTTCCTCCCTGGCCAATCCCCTTTCCCTGTAGAGAGTGACTTCAGGCCCCTTCGCTGAAGCCCATTCCTTTGTTGTTGTCTTTGTTTCTTTTTTGGCACAGAAGCCTCATCATACAAGGCAATGACCGACATTTTCTTCATTCATGTTTAGCCTTTTCTGTTTATGTCCTTTCACTCAGTCCAGTATCCTTAAGGAAATGCACCAAGGCTTTTTTGCATTATTCCAGTCTCACTAGTCCCGTTAGGGAGTAGTCTTTGATTCCAAGCCAAGTCAGTTTTTCATAAAGAAACTTACTTTCCAAGGAATATTGCCCACAATGCCGTACAACATGACCAATGGGTTCTTTGGTTTTGCACACATTACACGGTCCATCTTTGTCTTTTAAATAAGTTGAACTTATCATTTAAGACACAATGACCTACTAACACTCTAAAAATGAAAACTTCACTTTCTCTATCATGACTGTGGAGTATACTATTATCTGACTTTTGAGCGTACATCACAAATCCTTTGTCCTTATGTTTCCTTAGTCCATAGTTCTTGCCATTCCTTTGCAAGCTCCTTCATGACCATGCTTTTAAATTCTTATCTGCTTAAGGAAATCTTAATATCCACCTCCTTGTTTTTTAATTTGCTTTGCTGCTTCGTGAGCCGTTTCATTTCCAGATATTCTGAAATGCACTGTACTACATGCTATTTTTACACAGATACCTACGTGCATTATTTCCATGGTTAGAAACATTATTTCACTTACTATGTCATTTCTGCTTCCCGAAGCCCCTGTTCTGATTGTCAAAATGCCTAATGAGGAATCAGATAAAATTACCAAGGTTAGTGCCAACAATATCCTCATTAGTTAAGCTGTCAGAACAGTCTCTTAATTCAACAGCCTTTTAGATTCCTGGATTCTAAGACTAGGTACACAAAAGCCTGTTCCCACTCAACCCATGCTGTTCCCTTTTGATCCTTCCATAAAGACTTGGCAAAGCTGTTGATATATTCAGAAATGTCATTGGGCAGAATATGTGGTATTTGGCTTCCTCAGTTTCTTCCAGGCCAATGGGAGTTGCTGGAAGTGGCATGGGCTGAGGGATTTACTGACTGCCGCTTCCAGCAACTCCCATTGGCCTGGAGCAGTGATCCGCGGCCAGTGGGAGCCGCGATCAGCCGGACCAGTAGACAGGGCAGGTAAACACACCGGCCCAGCCCGCCAGGGGCTTTTCCTACAGAAGCGGCGACCTCTGTTTGAGAAATGCTGTGGCAGTATATCATATCCCCATAGACTGAAAACAAGTTTACTTGTTAGCCATGGTTCTTGCACATATATTATGTCATGCTTTTTTCCCATTTCAAAGATAGCTTTCTTAAATTCCTGTCCATGCATTATTAAACTTTTGCACCTCAGCTAAGGATTGTTAAGACCATGTTATTTAAGTTGTTTTATTGCCTTCATTTAAAATCACATGAACGAGGTCTATTGAGAGGTTGTCTATCTTCAGACATTTTTCTGCTGCTTTTGCTATGGTTTTAATCTTTTCAGACCTCTGCCACCTCGATCTGCAAGGTGCAGTTAAATACTTCTGTAATGAATGTTATAAACATCTCTATCCCTATAAGCAATGCATGCTCTCCCATTCTGCTCATGTTCTGCAGCCCTTGTACATCTTTTCTCTTACTTGAGTATTTTTCTTTTTCTATTCGCTGCAGTGGGTACCTTTTGCTTCATTTAGATTCTGTTCCCTCTCTCATAGGAGTGATTTCCTCCACATTTACTGCACCTCATTGTTCCCTTACAAATCGTTGCCACATGTCCAAACCTTGGACAATTATAGCACATCATGGGATAGGGAGACAGGGAGACACTTATGATTTGACCCAACAAGACTGACGCCCAATTTGGATCCTATTCAGAAGTGTCTCACCTATAAATGTTATACATCCAGCCATAGAAGGCCAGTTTTCTCCATCTCTTGTACTAAAGTAGCCATTTTAAAAACAATACTTTCTCTTTACCTATACCCTTTTTGGTATCATCCTCAGACAATTCTAGCAGCACTTCATACGTAACCCCTGATGCTTCAAACGTAACCCCTGATGCTAGGCAGTTGACAAATAACTTTCAGTTTCCTTAAGGTTACTGTTTAAAGTTTTTCATCTTGCTCCATATGTCTACATTCTAATCAATAGCTCTCCAACCTGCATGCTTTTAGCTATTTGTATGTCACCAGCATTTGCTTTATCCTTGCCGCCATTTTCAGAGAGTCAATGTCTCCTCTGTTCACATCTCCTGACACTCATTCAGGCCTGCGGACAACAGTTCTGGGCCACAACAGCGGTGACAGCCGGGAGCCCACAGACCCTTCTAAATCGCTAGGCCCCTGGGCAATTGCCTTCTCTCCCCACCCCCCTGTTTTTGTTTTTCATTTCTATAGATTCCTTCATCTTCAGATCCTGATATATCTAGTATTTTTTCTTGTTCCTGAGCAGAAACCATTCCTCATCCCCTGCTGCTCCTCCTTTATTGTCCAAGGCAACTCCCACCCTCCACCCCTGCCGTCAGTTTCAATGTTCAGGCAGCAGGGCTTCATATGTCATTAGGCCCTATCAATCCCTGGCTCCCCTCTAAGTTCAGCATCTAAGGTTAATTGACCCCTCCTGGCCCACAATAACTCATTCAAGATTTGCGTGGAATGGGCACTCCCTCACAAGGACACATATCCTACCTAAAACATCAGTTGGCAAAGAGATGGGTTTATCTCAAATAACAGACCTTGCACAAAAGTTAGGTCCAGACTTCAAGAGGCTGTTAAGAGTAAAAAGGAGTCATACCTAAGGTTGTGTTAACAGAACCATAAAATAGGCAGTAAAGTAGATTCTTTTGTAATCACTGTAAAATCTTCCTCCTGGAAACCTTAAGAAAAACATGTATAGTTGAGAAATAGATTATAGAAAACCTTTGTTTATTTCTTAATGCGGAGATGGAATGCTCTTGTGAAATGCTTACTAAATGCAAATCTTCTAATGTTATTTCTCAATATAATTGCTACCATTGTAAATGGTAAAATGCTTGACGGACCATCATGGAATCTAATGTCCTTGATAAATTGCTTACTAATGCAAAAGGCCATTTAAATAGAGGGTGCTTATATTATTGGGGAATTAATTATTTAGCTATTTAGCAAACTTATGTAGCTACTCACCCAACTCAGGAAAACAAGAATAATCTCTACAAAAATTGTTATGAAGAATCACACAATTATTTAATAACAATTTTAAGCAAAAAACTCTCTTTAAAAATTAGTGCTTTCTAAAAAGATTGCTTTGAGAATTAGGTATCAGAGAGGTAGCCGTGTTAGTCTGGATCTGTAAAAGCAGCAAAGAATCCTGTGGCACCTTATAGACTAACAGATGTTTTGGAGCATGTTGCACCTGACAAAGTGGGTATTCATCCACGAAAGCTCACGCTCCAAAACGTCTGTTAGTCTATAAGGTGCCACAGGATTCTTTGCTGCTTTTGAGAATTAAAGGATTTATGTAAAGAGCAGGGGTGTTTGGACTTTTTGAAAACAGAATTTCATTTCCTGTTTAATAAAATTGAAAAAATATCTCAGAAAATAGACTGAATAAAAAGAATTTAAAAACTTTAAAAGTTTTCTGATCCACAGAAGAACAAAAACATTTTGAAGTGTGTTGCACATTCATTAATCAGATTCAATTTCAGGAGCTGAAGATACACCTCTACCTCGATATAACACTGTCCTCAGGAGTCAAAAAAATCTTACCGCGTTATAGGTGAAACCGCATTATATTGAACTTGCTTTGATCCACTGGAGTGCACAGCCCCGCCCCCGCAGAGCACTGCTTTACCACGTTATATCCGAATTCATGTTATATCGGGTCGCATTATATCAAGGTAGAGGTGTACCACCAAAAAAGTGTGGAGTCAACGAAAGGATGACAGCAGCCAAATTTGAATCTAAACAAGTCTGAAAGAGGTGTTTTCCTATAATTTCATGGAAATAGGAAGGAGAAGAGTATAAAATTCTGAAGTGAGCACTGTTCACTCACTCTCTGCTACTATGCTGAAGCATTCCTTAACTCATCCTGTCCCGCCACAAGCAAGAGGCCACAGACAACTAAGAAAAAGCAGAAAACTATATCACACAGTATGTAGCAAAGGAAGGCTACCTTCCAACCTAAAGGCAATCATCACAGATGAGGTGGAAGCAGCCAAAAACACTGCCAAGGGATTAGATTAGAAAACTCTTGTAATGATTTTATTTGGATATTGAAATGATATTGTAGTCGAAAATATTGACAGCTTCTCCTATTAATCACCAAATGGTTAGACCATGTATTACTGGACAGGAGACAGAGGCTAAACACTTGTAAACAGAGAAATAGTGGGTTTAACTGGATTTAAGATATTTGCTAAATGGCCTATCTTAAGAGAACTCCTTAAATGGTTTCTTCTAAGCAACTGATTTAAACAACTTTGATCGGAGTTAGTTAAGAGTCTTACTCCGCCTTTCTATAAACTAGTTTAGGTTATCTTTGATCATAGGTGCTGACTCCACGGGGACAAATTGGTGGGTGCTCTGCACCCACCGGCAGCCAAGCTCCCCTCCCCTCCCCGTCTCCCGCCCCACCTCACCTTACCTTACCTCACCTCCACCTCCTCCCCTGAGCGCGCCGCACCCCTGCTTCTCCGCCTATCTCCCAGTGCTTGCAGCTGCAAAACAGCTGTTTCCCAGCATAACAAGCTCTGGGAGGGAGGAAGGAGGAGTGTGAACACGGCTCGCTCAGGGGAGAAGGCAGGGAAGAGGTGGAGCCGGGATTTGGGGAAGAGGTTGGAATAGGGGCAGGACAGGGTGGAGTCAGGGCAAGCCAGGTGCAGAGGGGTGGTCAAGCGGCCAGCAGAAGTCGGTGCCTGTGTCTCTGACAACCTGACAGGATCCATCTGTCTTAAAATTTTGTCCATCCATAAACAACTTGTAGTTTCTAATGAGATACTAAGATTGAACTCACAATAAAATGACCTGGGCCTCAATTTACCAAGAGCAAAATGCCTACCAGAGGTGGGCTCACTCTCAAAAGTGTCATCTCTGTTAAAATCTCTCCACAGAGACATAAAGAAGAGATTGCAACGGAGTTAGCCAGTTTATCATTTGTGTTCTGTCATTTGTGTTTTGTTTAATGTTTTCTTTTCCTTTCTCTAATAATAAAATAATCACAGTTATGAATGATGGCTATTTTGCTTGGTTTTTATTGTCCCCTAAAGTATGCAAAAGAACCCCTGTAACTAAGAGTGGAGTCAGATCCCTGAATTGTCAATGAGAGAGAGAGAATTAGTAAGACTGGCCAATCATTTCTTGTTTCTCTACACTAAATATTTGTGGTAATTTTGGGGGTAAAATTACTTGGTGCCCACCACAAATAAAAATTATCACTTGTCTCCCACAAAAGGTAGAAAGAGCAAAAATTATTCCCCATTTTCTGACCAGCTCTAACATCTAAAAAAATTAGCAGCAGGACACGCTACCTCCAGGCCACCCTGTGGATGAGAAGATAGTTAAGTCTTCAGGCTTAGTTGGCCCTTTTTTCTCTTGTGAGAATTCAGCTAAAGCTGATGTCTACCTGTCCACAAAAATGTGGATGGGGCCACTAACTCACTTCAGATAAGCAACCAAACAGCCATCTACTGGCAGGGATGGATTTACACCTTACACGCCCCTAACACAGCATCTTCAGTCCCCCCCCTTGCCTCTCCAGGTGGCCATGCCTGGAGCCCCCACGTTCCCATGTGGCCCTGTGACCCCAGCAGCCCTGTGTGGCTCACTTTGTCTCCAAGAAGGCTGCTGTGACTTTTCACTTGAGAAAAAATCCACCCACCATCTGCCTGCTAGTTCTTTGCCACCACCCACCAGACCAGTCAGCCTCAGCCAGCTCAGGCTGTTCTGGTGCCACAGCTGCCTCTGGTAGGCAAAAGGCAGAACTGCAGCACATTTTCTGCAGAAAAAAATAATTGCCTCCCTCGGACAAGGATTCTGTGCATGCTGCAAATGTCACCTAAGGGGAGTGGGCACAACGTGAGACAAGCGGCGTGTGGGGCATCTTGGCAGGGGGCGGAGCAGACTAGGGCTGCCTCTCTCAGGGTGAACTTTGGGGCAGGAGGAGTGTAGCAGAAAAAAATCATAACATTATATTGATGAAAACATTTTTGTACCAATTCTTTCTCTCCTGTGCTGTCCAGTGGTCTTCCTTTTCCTGCAGCTGCTGCCTGAAATAAGAGCCTGCTTCAAGCAATGACAGTAGCAGCAGCAAAAAGGGGGAACCCACTGGGTGCTGCAGGAGAGTCCTAACATTGAAATGGGAGCTTGACTTCTTCTGGTGACAAACCAGTGCTCCCCAAACCCCATTGAAATCACTGCAACACACGCCTGACTCAGATGTTGTAAATCATCACTATGCATGTGCCACGGGGGCGGTGAAGGAGAATGAGCCATGGCTGCTATAGATTTTCTTTGTTTACGTCATACTTGTGAGTGACACACACACAAATATATAAAAATATGTGGGCTTGCTACTTTGATGGGGCAGTGCCCCAACCCCCTCTCTACAAGAGCTACCATTGGTTCTTTTTCAGTAAACCATATGCTTTCCATCTGAATGTCTTCTATTTTAATGTAAGGAAAACAACAAACCAAGAAGGAACAAAAATAAAGTCTCCGTGAGTCTGGGTTGTGGCTGGCAATTGAATTGAGGGACCCTGCATAGCTAAAACTTGGACCTACTACAGTTTGAGCAAAAAAATCATGTCTTGTAGGTTGGGCCCATAATAGACTCACATCCTCTATTGATTGGGTGAAGGATGGAGCATGTACTTCACACTGAACAGTAAGTTACAAAAGCACAGTGTGTGTGTCTCCTTTATAACCTGGTTCAGAAACTCTGAGGACAAAATGGTTCCTGTCACTGGACACAAGCAAAATTCTTAGAAAGCAAAGGCATAACAGTTACAGCTGTACATACACCGTGATCTCTTGGCAGCATGTCCAGTTTTAAAGTTTCAGGATTATTGTATAAAAGGGTTTGGCAGATGTACAGTCTGTAACTAGATTTTACAGAATTTTCCATTTCAGGATACCTCACTGATTAGGGTGGGGGAAAGATCATTTTTATAATTAAAATGATGGTGTTGACCTTGATACTTGAATTAGTTGGACTATATAGTTAGTGTGCTGCCAAACAAACTTTGTTTCATCAAATACCATACTGGTGCTTTTACCCTTTACCCCTGTGCTGCTTATCTAATCTAAGGGTGACCCCACTGAGGTCAATGGTAAAACTCCTGCCTCTGGGTCTCCCAGCCTGAATTTTCGCATTTGTGTCTGCATTTTTAGGTCTTGATCCATTCATTAGAGTCAATGGGAAAGACTCCTGTTGACTTCCCTGGCCACTGACTTCCATGGGCTTTGGATCAGGCCCTTAGATTGTAAATTATTAAAGAGAGGGGCAGTGTTTCCTTTTATGCCTTTTATGGCATCCAGAGCATGTTGCTGACACTTGTTATAATAATCCGTGACTTGCCAAGATTGCAATTTTATGTATTACAATTGCAACATGCGCTGGGCATTAGCAGGAATAGTTACATTGGATCACCTGCCTTCCTTATCATAATACTTCTGCTCTAGACCTCTCGTTCTTTTAAAATTTCAGAAAAGGTACAAAGGTCAATGGTAAAACTCCCATTGACTTCAATGAAGCCAGGTGTTCACCCAGAATACCTCTGTGATAGGGTTATGGAGCCCTAGTGGACAAAGGATTAACTTTGGCTCCGTTGCCCTTCCTCTGACACAGATTTCCATGGGTAAGGTTGTAAGAGAATGACCAGTGAATAAGCAACCACCACATAAAAGGTTTGATTCGCTCTCCCATTTCCCATAGCTATGTCCTTTACAAATGAGATCTAGAGCCACCAGACGTTGCCAGGGACAATCCTAAACAAACTGGAGCTCTGGTGGTACCTGTGTCTGAGCTGCCAGAAGAAGGCTTGTGTTATGCAAGGATGTTTGGCTGACTCAGCTGGGTAATGAACGGACAGATCGCCTGAGCTGCCTGGAATGAGACAGGGCCTTTGTGAGCTTAAGTGCAATTTATGAGCTCTCTAGGCTTTGCGTTGGTCTGGGTGATGCGCCATGATTGAGGGTAGGTATTCCAGTGCAGCCTAGCCAAACCATTTTGCATATGTAATTTCTTTTCTCTTTAAAAACTGCAAAATTCCCTTTAACTGCCTCTCCCTGCCCCATATATTTAGACGATGTTACGTTCCTATAGTTAAGCACTTGAGGCATGAAGTGCTAAAGTTAAGATTGCATGTGCAACCATAGCTGTGTTATCCTGCACATCTGCACAGCAATTAGAACTACTACAAAAAAATTCCATTGACAACCTTTTTTATATGGAAAATGGGAGTTTGACTAATCAAAGATTTTCACAGAAATGCCTGTTTTCCTATTTAAAAAAAACCAAAGATCTCCACCAGCAACAACCCCAGAAACCCAGAAGCCAAAAATTTTCAGCTGAAACATTCTCAGTTTTTAGCTGAAAATGTTTTGGTTTGGGGTGACAATCTTCCATTGTTGGTAGCTGAAAACAGAACAGTTTTCAGTCTGGTGTTTCTTACTGTTTGACAGAAAGTCAAAATTTCCTGCAAGGAAAAAAAAATTCCAACAAGTCCTAACTGCAACACAGTCTTTAATTACCTAATGCCATGCTATCCCTCTCAATAACATAGCATTTTTCTATGAACTGATAATATGTGTCTTATTGTTACATGACTGAGTCAGAGCTCTGCAAAGGCTCTTGCGTCACTCACTGTGGATATTGTATTTAATTTTGTTAACAGTAGCATTAAGATGTGACAGCTTATTTCAACAACCCCTTTAAACATCCTCAAAGGTGTGACCTTCCTTCACTATATTAGACAGGCTTAATTACAGAGCTTGCTCAGACACTTTGAAGACAGGAAGTGCTTGTTAATTTGACTTGTGCCACAAATCAATGCAAAAAAAATGAGCATTTAGACAACACTAAGGTTGTAAGATCAAGCACACAAAAGTTAACACCATGATTGCTAAGATGACCCTAAGTAGAACATGTGCAGCTTCCTCTCCAGCCACTGGTTTCACCTTGCACAGAACACAAGCTGTCCTGGCTTATCTGCAGAACTGTATGCAGCGTTGTTGTAGCCACGTTGGTCCCAGGATATTAGCAAGACAAGCAGGGCCGGCTCCAGGCCACAGCGCACTTGGGGCGGCATGCCAGGGGGGCGGGGAGGGCGCTCTGCTGGTTGCCAGGACAGCGGCAGGCGGCTCCAGTGGAGCTCCCACAGGCGTGCCTGCGGAGGGTCCGCTGGTCCCACGGCTCCGGTGGAGCATCCGCAGGCACGCCTGCAGGAGGTCCACTGGAGCCGCGGGACCACCAGACCCCCCCGCAGGAAAGCCTGCGGGAGGTCCACTGGAGCCGCGGGACCGGCGAGCGGCAGAGCGCCCCCCACAGCGTGCCACTGTGCTTGGGGCGGCGAAATTGCTAGAGCAGGCCCTGGAGACAAGGTCTGTGTGAGGTAATATCTTTTACTGGTGCGATGGGGTGTCCACCCCAAACAAGATCTGAAGAGGTTAGGGTGGCTAGGTAGGCCAATTAATTGCCCAGGCTGCGCTTGGAAGAGAAGCCAGGGAGCAGGGATTAATCCAGGGGTTGGCAACCTTTCAGAAGTGGTGTGCTGAGTCTTCATTTATTCACTCTAATTTAAAGTTTTGCATGCCGGTAATAAATTTTAACGTTTTTAGATGGTCTCTTTCTCTAAGTCTATAATATATAACTAAACTACTGTTGTATGTAAAGTAAATAAAGTTTTTAAAATGTTTAAGAAGCTTCATTTAAAATTAAATTAAAATGCAGAGCCCCCTGGACCGGTGGCCGGGACCCGGGCAGTGTGAGTGCCACTGAAAATCAATTTCTGTGCCGCCTTCGGCACATATGCCATAGGTTGCCTACCCCTGGATTAATCATATGTGACTCAGGTGGACAGGAACAGAGAGGGCCTGTATAAAGCTCAGGAGCTGAAAGCAGAAAGGAACTGTAGGGAAGTATCAGAGGAGTACACGTGTTAGTCTGGACCTGTAAAAGCAGCAAAGAGTCCTGTGGCACCTTATAGACTAACAGACGTACTGGAGCATGAGCTTTCGTGGGTGAATACCCACTTCGTCGGATGCATGTAGGGAATTAGACTGTAGTCATTCCCAGTAAGAAGGGAGGTCTGTTTGGGATTATAGAGGCAGGTAGCCTACAGTCTACTCCCTGGGAGGAAGGAGTTGTGCAGATGGCAAAGCCAGAGAAGGGAGGAGAGCCAGAAGGTACTAAACACTTTCAAAAGATGAGCCTAGGGCTTCAATTCATAACTTTGTGAGACACTAAGGGCTTGTCTACACTGGCAATTTACAGTGCTGCAACTTTCCTGCTCAGGGGTATGAAAAACACCCCCTAGTGCTACGAGTTTCAGTGCTATAAAGCGCCATTGTAAACAGTGCTGGGAGCTATGCCCCTCGTGGAGGTGGTTGCACTGTGACCACACAAGCTGTGGCAGCGCTTTAGTGTTGACAGTGTAAATTAGCCTTAAAAATCATGGTCTTCATAAACGCACTGGATTTATGGCTTATTACAGCCATCAGTAGCCCACTGACCTTCCTTTTTGTCCTATGACTACAGGGTGTTAATGGGCCACTCCATCTTGAATGGTCCCTTAGATTAGAACGTGTGCTAACTATTTGTGCTAAACTATCTGCTTGATCTTGTATTTAGCTGTGATGCTGTTAGTACCTTCCCCTGGCAGGGAGAGGATGTTGGCTGAGGGGGTTCTCTGTGACTGTGGGGCCTATTTCTGTTCCTCTCTCTGCTCAGGTATCTGGGCAGAGTTCCTCTGAGGATACGTCTTCCTTACCGGCCGTATCGGCGGGTAGCAATCGATTTCTCGGGGATCGATATATTGCGTCTCATCTAGATGTGATATATCGACCCCCGAATGAGCTCCTGTCGACTCCGGAACTCCACCAATGCGAACAGCGGTAGCGGAGTCAACAGGGGGAGCCGCGGATGTCGATCCCGCGCCGTGAGGACGGTAGGTAACTCGATCTAAGATACTTTGAATTCAGCTACGTTATTCACGTAGCTGAAGTTGTGTATCTTAGTTTGATCCCCTCCCCTAGTGTAGACCAGCCCTGAGCCATGTCTGCTGGCTCCCTTGACAGCTTTGAGGAGTAGTGGGTGCTGTCTGAGGTTCACTGCACAGTGTCCCTTTCAGGTTCCCTAGTTTTGACTCTTTGATCCTCACACCTGCCCTTATTTTTTTTTCTGTTGTCCCTGGTATCTATTTGAGTCCTGGACTTAGGCTGGGCAAGGGGCCTTAGCCATGGGTGGGTGGGGGGTGCGCTTATATCCACTCACTTCCTAGAACCCAACAGGACAGGAAGAATAGCTCTGTATAGTTTGGAAGCTTATGTCTCTCACCAACAGAAGTTGGATCAGTATAAGATATTATCTCACCCACCTTGTCTCTGCAGAAATTGTACATTCTTTAAATCAGTGTGCACCTAATAATGCATTTAAAAGTTCTGACCTAGACAGGTCTAACTGGCCTGGAACCTGCCTACCAGAGACTATATGCCTTCCTATGATCATAGAATATCAGTGTTGGATGGGACCTCATCTGGTCCAACCCCCTGCTCAAAGCAGGACCAATCCCCAGACAGATTTTTGCCTCAGATCCCTAAATTGCCCCCACAAGGATTGAACTCACAACGCTGGGTTTAGCAGGCCAATGCTCAAATCACTGAGCTATCCCTCCCCCCAAAACTTTTAGTGAAGTTACCAAGTGAATGCACTCCCTATCATTATAAAAGGGGCAGGGGGATAATAGCAGGGCACTCCCTGGGAAAGCACCAGGACTCTGGAACTTGCTCTCTCTCCCTTGATCTGAAATAGCCTGATTAAGTTGGTGATCTTCCAGGCATGCTGCAATAGACCATCTGTTTCATAGGGTTTCTGGAGAGGGCTGAGGAATACTTCCCAGAATGATGAAGACATTGGCACTCACTTCCTCTCCATATGCAAGGGTGGAGGGGGGAACAACCCACCCCTTCTACCGCAGGCTTGCCCCAACTCCACCCCTTCCTCCAAGCCCCCACCCCTGCCCAGCCTTTTCCTACACACCCCCTCCAGCCCACCCTGTCCCCACACCTCCCTCTCCCTCCCAATGCCTCCTGCACATGCAGGGAGCACTGGGAGGGAGTGGGAGGAGTTGGACGGTGAGGACACTGGCAGGCAGGAAGCACTTTTGGTGTCAGGGGAGCTTGGCTGCCTGTGGTTGCTAAGCACCCACTAATTTTTTTTTTCCCTGTTGCTCCAGCCCTGGAGAATCCATTGAGTCAGCGCCGATGGATGAAGGGGTCTAAGCGTCTGCCTGGCAGAATTCTTGTTTGAATGCTGCTGAGGTTATGCTATACTATTTCTAAGGCAGCAAGAGCTATGTGCAGGTATCTTCATCATTTTTTAAATCTAAATATGTAATTATGAGGATATTGACAATTTACAAATCTGTCTACACTTTTTATATCTAGCGTTGTTACAAATAGCACCCAGGATCACTCTAACTGGAAGAGAGTAGAGAAGAAAAGGATATTTCTCTATTTATTAATTTGTGCATTTGACAGCCCTTGGGGTAGTCAGTTTCATTGTTTCCTTGGTATAGTCAATTTCCCCTATTGCTTGTGTGTAAGGTTGCCATTGTGAGGTACAAAAAACTGGGTCATCTGGGATGATCCTGAGCCCCTAAAACTACACTGAGCACCCTTACAAATTTCCAGGGACAGTTACTTCAAAAAAGGGACATTCCTGGGAAAACCTAGACAGATGACAACCTTATTTTTGTGGGTTTTTCCAATTTAAAATAAACAAACAAAAATCTGTGCTTATGAAATATAGAAATTGGCAGGGGCAGTATCTGAAAATTGACAGTAGACCTTTTACAAAATGCTGAATTTTTCTGAAACTGAAAGTTTGCATCATAGCTTTGAATTTCAATAAAAGTGAAAAACTTGAACTAAATTTTCATGACTTTTATTCCAGAATTTTTTTTTACCAGTATCCCTTTGGCAAGCTGGGCAGGAATGCACAGCGCATTGTGTCTACGGCCCTGATCCTGCAAAGATTTATGCATATGCTTAACTTTAATGTAGTCCCAATGGGCCTGATTCTCCTCTACCTGAAGGATGCTTTACGCCTTGCTAACAGTGTAAAGGAGCCTTAAACCAAGTGTAAATGTAATTTATTTCCATGTTAAGGCCCTTTTGCAATGCCAGAGTGGAGTAAAATGGCCTTGGTGTAAATAAGTATCAAGCCCGTGAGTCTAATAGGACAACTCCTGCTCTATGTTAAAGACATTTTTTAATGCAATTTCTTGGTCTGAATTTCCTTTGTTAATTTCAAACAACTTTTTTTTTCAACCAAAATCATTAATCCTCAATGAGGTCTAATCCACGCCCAATCTCTAGCTTCAACCTTAAGTATCTAAAGGGATATTGCTCTAACTTCCTGCAAAAGAAATCACATGCAGCAAGAAATAAACCATGGGAAAAATTCAGTCCTCAAAGTGAATGTTTTGGAAATAACTCTTTTGCAAAATGAATCATTCTGGATGGCAGCAGGCACCTGCTCTAACATTGCCCTTTGATTTACATTAGATGTAATAATAAGATCTGAAGGAGAGATTTACAATTATTCAACACTAAGCTTGAAATATTATGCACTCAGAAGCCAGGGAATTTTTCTGCAGCTCAGCTAGGTTGTATGCACTTGTTGTGTGATTCATCCTGAACTATCACTGTTGCCAGTTTTATTTTACTGCAAGTTTTATGAGATTTGATGTTTCTCTTAAAGCTCCAGCTCCTGGAGTCATGAGATTATGTTTTAATCTCAGGTTTCATGGGGTGGACGGGCGAGAGGGAACACAAACCCCACCAAGTTTCTAGAACTCATTGCAGAGAACAGTTTGAAAACAGGAACCCTAAAGACTCAAAAAGGAAGCAAATAAAAAAACTCCCCGCCCCAATTTTTTTTTTAAATTTCATGACTTGGGCGGGGGGAGGGCAACCCATGGCTTGTGAACACATGCAGCTGGCACTACTGACTATGTATTAGGTGATACCTCATTCAATTAGCTCGTACAAACTTTTACAGTCCGAATGCATTTCACAACGTGTTTCCCCTCATGTAGAACCCAGGTCAGTACCCAGCTGATGAAGAAAAGCTGCACGCATTGTGTGTCCTGATCAGATGCTCAGGTACTCTTGTGTGAAAACAGCGATTGCAATATCAAATCCAAGGTATCTAGAGTAACCTGTCGATCAGTTGACACAAATATGTTTTTCAGCCAGGGGCTTCTGAGTTACAATAAAAATGACAGAAATCTTCTTAATGTTGTAAGGGATTCATTTAATGCAAAAAGGTTCCTCATCTGTCTCCCTATACTGCCCCGAGCACCCCCTCCCCCAACACACAGATGCATGCACCCTATTATAATTCTTACCTTGACTCTGGCTTGTTCGATAAACTCCAGAGGAGCTTTCCCAAACTGAAATGCAGCTCCCAACCAAGGGATCCAGCCACTAATGCAAGGTGGGGAATTTGGGTTTCTTGGCTGAAACAAAGCAAACTTGACCATAAGAAGTCCCAGAACCAAGGCCAACAGAACAGCCATAGTTATGTCCATTTTCCTGTACACTGACAGGGGAGCTGCTCCTCCTACTGCTTTGAACCGGCTGCTGTACTGAGGAGGGCAGCTTGAAAGATTGCCCAGGCTCAGTCCAAGTCAGACAGATGATAAGGCCTATCTGTCCTGGCAATGCCACTGGCTGATCACTGCCATGGAAAGATTCCAAGGCAAGAAACACTGCCGGGTTGTTCTGCCCACTCTGGAAAGGGGGGTGGGGGGGAGTGCTTTTTAATCAGTGGGGGAGAGATTTAAAACAGTTTAAATCGGCTCAGGTTGCAAACGTTTGTTGTTATCTATCTTCAGATCAGGGGGTTAGAAACTTATTTCAACAGTTGCGAGCTACTCAATCACAAATATATACAAAGAAACTTCCTAGCAAACTGCGCGTGTATGTCTATAACAAGTGGCTGAGGAACTACATTTCCCAGAAGCCTCATCTGCAGCACTCAGTGACGCTATTGCATAGAGTTAGCCTTGAGAGCAGCTTTCAGTCAGATTTGTAGTTGCACAAAGGTTGTGCTGATGCAGCTGTTGGAACTTTAGGAAAATAACCTCAGAGAACCAGACCATGAGACCAAGAACACCTATGAACTAGTGGCACAGAGGTTGTGAGGGAGTTGGTGGCTTATTATTTTTCTATTTAAACTAAATGATGTTACAAGAATGTTAAGACTGCAAAGTGAAGTACTCAGAAGGGAGGTTAAGGCAGCCTGTCAAGATTTAACTCTGCATGCCGAGCCCATGTTTAGTTACACAATCACGGACTTTTTACAGGATAAAAGTTCCTATTAGTTCCGCAGCATTGCTGCCTCATTCAGTGTGCAAGTCGGAATTTGTGCAATGAATGGGATACCTGGAGCACTAGCATTAAAGCTGCTTGTAGAGCTGGGTGAAATTTTTCAGGTAAACCTTTTTACACTGAAAAATGCAGATTTGGTGACACAGAAATGGTTTGCAAATTTATGTCAAATGTGATTGAAATGTTTTAAGTGGGGAAAAAAAACTTTAAAAAAACTCTGAATAAATGAAAATACTTTGCTGCCCAGCACTTAATTCCAGCATTTCCTATATTACAAGTGCTTGACATTGCAAACTAATAATGTTCCTTTAACATATGGTTTAATTATATTAAACTTGTGCCATAGCTAAGGTTGCAATAAAATTACTATTTGAAGCCCAATTTTCATTTATTTTTATTGTTTTTGATGAATGAGTTGGACCCCTGCCTCATTCACTGCACCTGCTGCCCACTAAGCAGACCCTTGATGTACAACTGGTCATTGAAGTCAATGGATACTGCACCTGCCATGTGACAGTGGTATTGAACTTTATTTCTGATTCCTGTCACCTGACCTGGGTCAGGATTACAGCCCTGTGACACGCTGTATCTCAGGGGAACACCCTGCATCCCCATGTTCATCCTTATAATATGATTGTGTGGTATCCAATGCAAAGTTTGTCATGTTGGGTGTCTTCAGAAGGCTCATTATGCACTGCACATTGTTGTTATAGTAATGGTATAGGTTGTAATTTCATGTATAGAGTTATGAGGCTGAAAATGTGTCCTCATGGCTTAAAACAAGCTCAGGCAACATGGTCCAGGAACAGAGGGGTAGTTCACACCTCATCAGGGCATGTTTGGGACAAATCCAGCCCAGCCTCACAGGAAAAAAGGACATTGGCCTAGGCAGCAACAAAGGATCTGTTGGACTCTCGAGTGAGTCACTCCCCTTCCCTTGGTCAGTCAGGGACTACGATGAGCTAAAGCCAAGAGGGAAGAAAGAACATGATAAAGGGGAGAGACATTTGGCATGCTCTTCCTCTCTCTCTTCCACGTCCATCTACAGATATCATCACCGAGCGACTGAAGCGCTGATCAAAGGGGAGAGCCTGGCTGAAGGGCAACCAGCGAGCCTGTGGTGAGAAGCATCTAAGTTTGCAAGGGCAGTGAAAGTGTTGCTTAAAATCTATCTTTTGTAGTTAATAGATGTTTGTTTATTCTACCTGAAGCAGTGTTTGGTGTGAAGCATGTCAGAGACTCCCCTTGGGATAACAAGCCTGGTACATATCTATTTCTTTGTTAAATTGACAAACTCATACAAGCTTGCAGCATCCAGCGGGCATAACTGGACACTGCAAGATGGAGGTTCCTAGGGTTGTGTCTGGGACCGGAGACATTGGCTAGTGTCATTTGGTTGTGCAATCCAAGGAGTAGCTTACATGCTAGAGGCTGTGTGTGAACAGCCCAGGAGTGGGGGTTCTCACAGCAGAGCAGGGTAAGGCTGGATCCCAGAGTCAAGGATTAGAGTGACCTAGCAGATCACTGGTCCAGACAACACCAGGGGAATGTTGCAACCCCTTCTCCAAGGGAAGGTGCCACAGTATCAGTGGTTACTATTTGACCTACCTCATTCACTGCTGAATCCAAAATTGTAGAGAGAGCTCTCAACTACGCTAAGACAACATAAATTCAGAACACGTCCAATGGCTTCAGGGAATTTACTCCATATTTGTAATCTGATAATAGCCTCGCACTCATAAATTACAATTTGTATTTTCTCATGCTGTGGGTAGGAACAGTGAAACTGTGTCTCTCAGGGCTTGTCTACACTTACTGGGGGATGGTCGAGCAGCAATCGATGTATTGGTGGTCGAAGACCCGCTAAATCAACTGCGGATCACTCTCCTGCTGACTACTGTACTCCACCAGATTGAGAAGTGTAAGGGGAGTCGACATGAGCTTGTCTATTGTTGAGATCATGTAGTGTTGACCCCGTGGTAAGTAGATCTAAGCTACTTTGATTTGAGTTACGCTATTCATGTAACTCAAATTCCGTAACTTAAATCAAATTTTCCCTGTAGTGTAGACAAGGCCTCAGTATTACCCATTCTAAATATTTTACTAAATTTTGCTTAATGAAATGATAGTAAAGACATGGGGGCTATGGCGCTGTCATGGGCTGTTTTTCCTACTTATGCTTCCTTCTCTCCCCAAACACTCAAAAGTGAGGAACTGCCAGAATTAAAGTTTTCTGTGCAAGCTTATTTCATCCTCCTTGTACATATGGATAATAATACAACCTTTAATTCTATGTTCAGATACATTTTGTCCATTGGACTTCTGCCTCATTCAGTGCACAGGATGGATGGTACTCGTGGAAAGGTATTTAAACCTGCTGTGAACATGTAACCCACACACCTCTTGGGTGTAGTGCTCGGTCCCCTTTAGTGGCACCAAGACCACTTAGAGATTAATGAGTCTGCTACAGCCTTAGTTAAGGGCCACATAGCTTTTAGCTCATGCAGTAGAGGCTCATGCATTTAGCTCCAGATGTCCCCAGTGCAATCCTGCCCACCAAGGACCAGGGTCAGTCAGTGTTACCAACACCAAATTATTAATTTCCTGAGGGGCTTTTCTATTGCACTTATCATGGTCCTATCTGTTTAATAAGTATCTGTGATGCAGTGTCCATCCCACACAGGACTGGAAGGGGTTAAGATGGCCAGGTAGGCCTATTAACTCTACAGGCTGCACCTGGAAGGAGATTCAGGGAGCAGGGTGTTGACTGCAAGCAGGTTCAGCTGTGCAGGAACAGGTGGGGCCTATCATGTCAGGAAGGTGCCACAGATGGGCTGCTACTGGGAAAGGACAATCACTCCCTGCCCTGGGAGAGGGAGGCATGTTGGGTCGCTGCTGAGATACATAGGCTGCAGGCCCTCCCTGGGAGGAGGGTTTGGAGTTGGTATGCCCAGAGCCAGGAGTGGTAGGAAGCAGTCCAGGGAAGGAGCAGTGAGGGCTGGGTGAGGAAGCCTAGAAGCAGGGCCAGCTCCAGCTTTTTTGCCGCTCCAAGCAGTGAAAAAAAAAAGAGAGAGAGAGGGAAAAGAAAAACCCGATCGAGCTGCCGCCAAAGCGCTGCCAACGAGGATGAGATGGAGTGAAGGACTCGCCACCGAATTGCCCCCCAAGACTGAGTTGCTGAAGGACCCGCCAGACGTGCCGTCCCAATAACGGACAGAGTGCAGCTCCTTTCTATTGGCTGCCCCAGGCACCTGCTTTCTTCGCTGATGCCTGGAGCCAGCCCTGCCTAGAACTGCTGGGTTGAGGGTCCCTGGACTAGAACGTGGAGTAAAGGGTGGACATGGGTTCTCCTAACTGCCACTGTGGAAATGGCACTAGTGGGGCAGTGAATGAGTCACGGTGGGAGAGACAGAGAATTTGAAGGACTGTACCCTGGGAGTGGGGAAACATGCTGCGTGACCTAGCCAGAGAGCTAAGGTATGAGGTATAATAGCGTGTGACCATGGGAAGGGGTATCAGCCTCAAGAGCTAATTCCAAGAGTGACCAGGAGGAGGTATCAGACAAGTGGTGGGTACTCTGCCCCATGACCATATCACAAGCCATTTTTGCACTATTCTCTGCTGCATACAGTCTCTGTCTATGTGCATTACAGAGACATGATCTTCACATTCCCAAAGGCACCTAGCATTAGAGGCAGAATTGTGATATGGGTCCTGTTGGTAGAAGCCAGGGAGTCATAATGCTCTGCTCTCTGAGCCATCCTTGCCCACCCAGTCTCCTTTGTCTCCCAGTTACACACAGGGTCCTGCTGGATGTGCCCTGATTGTCTTAACACAGACATCAGGCACCCCTTGACTGCAAGCAGGTTCAGCTGTGCAAGAACAAGTGGGGCCTATCATGTCAGAAAGGTGCCACAGATGGGCTGCTGCTGAGAAAGGGCAATCACAACCCCCTTGTAGTCATTCTCTGGACACAGCCATGCCATGTTCACAAGTTTAGCTGCCTCTGCAGCGAGGTGTTAATTTTCTATCATTGGAATTTCCTCAACTCTGTAGGGTCTTCCATTCAATGTGTTGATTTCAGGGCAGAAGTCCTAGTAGCTATATGTCTCAAATATCTAGCCGATCTCCTATGTCACAGGGAGAAAACCAGTATCTTCTCCACAATGAGCAGCAAGGCTGAAGTGATAGAGCAGGGGCAGGCAACCTATGGCATGGGTGCCAAAGGCAGCATGCGAGCTGATTTTCAGTGGCATTCACACTGCCCGGGTCCTGGCCACCGGTCCGGGAGGCTCTGCATTTTAATTTAATTTTAAATGAAGCTTCTTAAACATTTTAAAAATCTTATTTACTTTGCATACAACAATAGTTTAGTTATACATTATAGAGTTATGGAAAGAGACTTTCTAAAAATGTTAAAATGTATTACTGGCACGCGAAACCTTAAAACTAGAGTGAATAAATGAAGACTCAGCACACCACTGCTGAAAGGTTGCCGACGGACTGTGATAGAGTGATTCCTTCAGATTGTTCAGAGATGCGTATGTGTCAAAAGTGGGAATTTTCTGTAATATTTTTATGGACTAAGAATGTAGGCCATGTTTACAGAACGAGAGACTCTATTCTGGGGAGCAGTAATTCTGAAAAAGATTTAGGGGTCATGGTGGATAATCACCTGAACATGAGCTCGCAGTGTGACACTGTGGTCAAAAGAGCTAATGTGATCCTGGGTTGGGAATCTTGAACAGGGGAATCTTGAATAGTAGAGAGGTTATTTTACACCTGTATCTGGTACTGGCATGACCACTGCTAGGATGTTATGTTCACTTCTGATGACCATAATTCAACAAGAAGGATGTTGATAAAATGGAGAGGGTTCAGAGAAAGAGAAGGTTAAGGGGTGACTGGATCAGTCTATAACTACCTACATGAGAACAGACATTTGACAATGGGGCTCTTTAATCTAAGCAGACAAAGGTATAACAAGATCTTATGGTTGAAAGTTGAAGTTAGGCAAATTTAGATTGGAAATGAGGAGTACATTTTTAACTATGAGTGTAATGAATCACTAGAACATTTACCAGGTCATGGTGGAATCTTTATAATTGACAACTTTTAAATCAAGATGAGATGTTTTTCTAAAAGAGATGCTGTAGTTCAAACAAAGTATTTCCAGGAAATTCTACAGCCTACGTTTAGACAGCAAGTCAGACTAGATGATCAGAGCAGTTCCTTCTGGCCTTGGAATCTATTAATCTGTTCACAAAAACATTCCATTCACAATAATTTGTTCTTCGGTTAGATACTAAAGACCAGGTCCTCAGCTGGTGCAAACTGACAAAGCTTTCACTGAACGCAACTGAAATCAATGGAGATACGTAGATTTACACAGGACCGGCGCTAGTGTTTTTAGTGCCCTACACGCACAGCCATTTCGCCGCCCCGCATGCTGGCCTGCGGAGAGTGTCCGCTGGTCCGCGGCTCCAGTGGAGCTGCCGCAGCCGTGCCTGCGGGAGGTCCACTGGAGCCGCAGGAGCAGCGGACCGTCCCCAGGAATGCCTGCGGCAGCTCCACTGGAGCCGCAGGACCCGGGGACCCTCTGCAGGCACGACTGAGGCAAGTCCACCGGAGCCGCCTGCTGCCCCCCCCCGGCAAAATGCTGCCCCTCAATAATCCTGTTGCCCTCGGTGATTGCCTAGGCCACCTAAATGGAAGCTCCGGCCCTGGATTTACACCATCTGAAGATATGACTCTGAGCATTCTCAGCATATGAACCTTTTCCTATGAAAAGTGTTAGAACTGTGAATTCATTAAGGACAGAGGAAATGCCAAATCAGAAAAGCCAAATGGTCCATCACTCTGGAGATGGCTGATACAGGAAACCAAGTTAATAAAATAAAATTTTCATTCTCTGCGTTTATACTGCACTCTGCATGGTCCGTCGGGGTGACACACACTTGATAATTGGAGAAGACTCTGTAGAAATCACAAGCAATAGAAACCTATAAATATACATACAGATGAAGCTTACACAAATTAATGTCAGGGTAAAGGATCCATAAAGTGGGAATAAATGACATTTGACAGTACTTCATGGAGTGGTGTAAAGGTGCCTTAGTGTAATTAATGATAATACCTAGCTCTTACATAGGGCTTTTCATCAGCAGGTCTCAGCAATTTACAAAGAATGTCTGTATCATTACCCCCCTTTGGCAGATAGGAAAACAAGCACAGAAAGGAAAGTTACTTGCCCAAGTTTACCACGGAGCAAACTGGGAATAGAACCACGGTCACCAGAGTGCCAGTCCAGTGCACTATTTACTCTCTTACTCTGTAAGAATCTGTCCCCCTTGGGATGGATTCTGCTCTGTTATGTTATCAAGAGTAATTTCACTGAGGATACATAAAACGAGCATGAGATTAGGGCCCTTTATTAGTCAATCAGAATTTGAAGATACAGTACATTTACATTCTCTGTTTTGTTTGGCAAATTATTTATGTTCATGAGCCTTTACTGAGCTTAACTTTGAGGGTTAGTGTCTGTTCTCTGATACCATTTGAAGCATAAGACTAACACTTTAGGCCAAAATTTTCAAATCTGGGTGTCTTAGAACTGGACACCGAAACCCCTATTTAGGATGACCAATAAAAAAGGCCTGGTTTTCAAGGGTGCCAAGTCCCCACCATTTTCACTGGAGTCAGTGTGAAATTGTGGATACCCAACACCTCTGAAGATCTAGTCATTAGTCTCTGGTTTCTATAACCATAGTCTGACAGAGCAGTGTTTTGCGGAACTTGTTAATAGTTCCCCATGACAAGATTTGACACTGATTTTTAAATCCAAATCCATCTCTGGCCTACACAAGTTTGTTTCCTTACTGTAAATAGGGTTGGCTGAAAATTTTCCTTCTAAACTCCTCATTAAAGACTTGTATGATGAATTCCCATCAACCTCCTCCCTGCTGACCTTCCAGCCTGGACATAGGCACATCTTCCTCCCCTGGCCAACAGAGGAGAAACTCTTTGAAAGATCCTGTCCCAGGAAATCTCCTTGCTCTGGGGCAAGACAGCGGCTGCAGGGTGACTAGGCAGCAGAGGAGGGAGAGGACACCCCAGAAAATAGGCCTAACCCTGGACTAGATACCCACAGGGCCCAGACTAGGAATGTTTTACCTTGAAATGTAACTCTTTAAGCCTCTGCATGCCTAGGGTATTTGCAATCCTTCCCTTTTCTGCCAGCCCTGATAAATGTCCCTTCACTTAGGCGTGTGTCTAAGTGTTTAGTAGGTGGGAGGCAGTGTGGTCTAGTGGATAGTGCAATGGAGTGGGATTCAGAAGATCTGGGTTCTATTCCAAGACCTCCCACTGCTGTCCTTGGGCAAGTTGTTTCACCTCTGTGTCTTAGCTTCCTCATCTGTTAAATGGGGATAGTGATACTGACATCCTTTGCAAAATGCATTGAGATCTACTCATGAAAAGTGCTATATAAGGGCTAGGAGGTGCTGTTCCTGGGACCCAACAGAGCTAGCACCTCTTGAGGCCTACCCACTGAAGTGCCTTCTACACCTGTCCCCAGATCATGGTACATGTGCTGCTCTACTAAGAACCTTAAGAGGTTTGGCATGGGGCAGCAGTAAGCAGTTAGCAATTATACTTGAATGCCACATTGCTTCAAGCATCCACCTGTACTAGCTGCCTAGATCCCTTGCTATCAGACATAGCCTGTGCAGGCCAGCCACTCATGCTCCAAAAAGGTCACAGTGATGTTGACACTGAGTGGAAGGGAAGGCTGTGGAGAAGTTACACACTGTGAAGGGGAATGTGGATGGGTCAGGAAGCTGGCCAGTTGCTCCAGACACAACTAGATTGTCTGCATAAAGGAGTGTGGGAATGGGCCAGCTTGTCCTACTGCCTCCCCCTCAGGGGGGGACTCTGCCTGCTGCAGGATTTGGCCTTATGTGTTTTGTTTATAGTTCTTTTTTTTACAAAAATGATAAGCATTCCAACTGAGGCCTGGCCTATGCGTTGTGTAGTAACATCACTATTTTGGGTAAGGGTGTGATTTTTTATTATTATTCTTATATAGTTATACTGGTACTACCCGTAGTGGACGCAGTCAGACAAGCATAAAAGTGCCCAATACCAGTATAGTTTATTCTCCTCCTGCTATGGAATAAGCTATATTGGTAAAACTGCATCTGTGCTATGGGGTGACTACACTGCTTTTACTATGCTGGTATAGCAATGCAACTTTTGCATGTAGATGAGCTCTGAGGGTACAAGATTTAAGTATCTAAAGAAAGTGGATCTAGATACTGACAGTGTCAAATGCAGTTAAATGTTACCTGCTTTGGCATTGGGTCCAAAAGAGTAAACTGATACTTATAAAGGAGTATAATAACTAACATGTGAATCTCCATTAGAGCAAACCACCTGAAAGAAAAAGAAAGAAAAAGCTTATCCATCGTGATCCTAGCACTGTTTCTGTATAATTATCATATTATATTGTATGTTTTTTTCCTGGTATCTTTTACTTATTTAAATTCTACTTCCTTTTCTGTACAAAGGGCATAAGGGATAAGAAAGTTAAAGGTCTAAACAGAGGAGTTTTTTCAGTGCTACCTTAGGTGTTCATTTCAAATGACACACGTTAGAGGGCTGGTTTTGGGTTAGTTTATGCCGTTTGGGGAGGGGTTTAAACTAAACTGAAAAAAGCCCCCCCAATACCAGTATAACCTCCCCTGTGGACACTCAAGCTAGTAAACCATAACTGTAAAACTTTCCCATGAAGAAAAGCCCTTAGATTAGTGCATTATTCCTTGCTCCAAGGGCAGAGAATGTTTTATGGCCACTCCAATGCCATGAGCTCAAACTGGCATATCCTGTATTTGAAATAACCTTCCACTGATGAAAAGACGCTGGGAGAACAGCAGAGCTGGGCTGACTTCTGACTCCTCTTCTGCAAAACTCCTATCTCCTGATCTTCTACCCTGCTTTTCCATCCATCAAAAGACTTCCTTTGTGTACAGTCTTTTAATAGACTGACCTTGGACAGACCCCCAGAAATGGCATGCTACTGATCACCGGTATAAAAAGAGAATGTTTTGGAGACAAAGGAGGAGTCCCCTCCAGCGGATCTGTTTTCCACTGAATTAAGGAATAAACAAACCCCAGCTCTTTCACTGACCTTCCTGGACACCGGTGCTTTCCTCCTCCAAATACCAAATAGCCGTCCAAGAAAGCATTCTTCTTTAAAGTTGCCTCTTCCCAACGATCCTGTGGGAAGAAAACCATTTTTTTTCTCCAAATAAGCCTTGTATAAATAGGCTTAACTTTATTTCTCCAAGCTAAAAATGACCTTGCACAGCTAATCCTTGGATATGAAACTGTATCGTTGCTGGGGTTTATTGTCAATCTGTTATGAATTCCAGTTCCCTCTCTCAAGAGGAGAGGGAGGGGTGGTAGCAAGGTCTGACCAATGAATTATAGAGGTATTGCAGTATTTTTTGTCATGAATAGGCAATATCTATTCAGTTTTATACTGAGCCTATATGCTCTTCCAGGGAGTTTGCACACTTTACCACTGTTTGCTGACCTTTCAGCCCTTCACATGGCTCCATCTTTCTAGCCCAGAGCAAAACAGAGCAAAATACATGTCCCAAAAGAAACAACTTACAGGCTTAAATATTTCAGGCTCAGGGAAATATTTTGGATTCCTGTGCAACCAATACGGTGATGCCATCAGAAAGTCACCAGGTGGAATGACAAAATTCTAAATGAGAAACAAAAAATCTTCAGCAAAGGAATACATAACTACAAGCCCAATGGGCTACCAGAACATCTTGTCTAATAAAAATTGTGCAAGGGAAGGAAATCCTGGAATGATATGTAGAATATTTCATCATGCTCCCACTGAAGCCAATGGCAAAACTCTCATTGACTTCAGTGGGAGTGGGATCAACCATACATTTTCTTGTTAGTGCTACTATAGTGAAGTGTGGACTAAAGACTACCTGTAGACTGGGCTCAAGTCCTGCTCCCGAACGCCATTCTGGCACTTTTTTTTTTTGGGTGCGGGGGCGTCTGTGACAGTATTGCAGTACTATCACTTACTGGAAATACCAGAAGTGTGTTCTGGCACTTCTTTTAGGACTGAAGCGTTGCCAACAGGAGACACTCCTGTCTTACGTGACTAATTAAGAGTCAAACAAAACAGTACTAGAAAACAAGGGGATTTTTTTTAAAGACCTCCTTGACTTAAGGAAAAGTGGCCAAATAATTCATGCATCCTCCTGTCTCTTTTGAAATGTGTCCAGTATTTTCATCAAGAACAGGCAATGTATATTCACTGTTTTATACACTTTTACAGGTAGACTGTAAACTCTTCCAGGCAGTTTGCACACTTTACCACTGTACAGAATCTCAGGCCCCTGGCGTGCTATACAAACAATACCATCAACGTGCTCTCCTTTTGCATGGCTCATTCACCTTAACAATGAAGCTGATGGTGGGTAGGAGGCATGGACTAGGTCTGAGGATATAATGAATATGAAAAATATAGAATGTGTGGATCTTGGGGCAGTCTTGTTTGCACTTGTCAAGTGACAGCACTTCACACAATGGGATCCGTGATTGCATTCCTACATGCTATCATAATTATCTGGGTGAATAAGGGTTTTTTCCATTTGTTGGCAATTCCAAAAAAAAAAATTGCGGGGGAACTTTTTGAAAAACTAGGAAACAACAGGGCAGATGAAATTCAATGTTGATAAATGCAAAGGAATGCACATTGGAAAACATAATCCCAACTATACATATAAAATAATGGGGTCTAACTAAGCTGTTAACGCTCAGGAAAGAGATCTAGGGGTCATTGTGGATACTCCTCTGAAAACATCTGCTGTGTGCAACAGTGGTCAAAAATGCTAACAATGCTAGGAACCATTAGGATAGGGATAGTTTCTATCTTATTATCTATCAGAATGCCACTATCTAAAGCCATGGTATGCCCACATCTTGAATACTGCCTGCAGTTCTAGTTGCCCCATCTCAAAAAAGATATATTAGAATTAGAAAAAGATACAGAAAAGGGCAACAAAAATGATTTATGGGTATGCAACAGTTTCCATATGAGGAGAGATTAAGAAGACTGGGACTTGTCATCTTAGAAAATGGACAACTAAGGGGGGATATGATTGAAGTCTCTAAAATCATGACTGGTGTGGAGAAAGTGAATAAGGAAGTGTTATTTACCTCTTCACATAAAACATGAACCAGGGTCACCCAACAAAATTAATAGGCAGCAGGTTTAAAACAAACAAAAGGAAGAACTTCACCACACAATGTACAGTCAAACTATGGAACTTGTTGCCAGGGGATGTTGTGAAGGCCCAAAGTGTGACTGGATTCAAAAAATAATTAGATAAGTCAAGGAGGATTGGTCCATCAATGGCTATTAGCGAAGATGGGCAGGGAAGCAACCCCATGCTCTTGGTGTCCCTAAGTCTCTAACTGACAGATTCTGGGGTTGGATGACTGGGGAGGATCACTCAATAATTGCCCCATTCTGTTAATTCTCTTTGAAGCATCTGGCACTGACCACTGTCAAAAGGCCGGATACTGGGCTAGATGGACCATTGGTGTGACCTAGTATGGCTGGTCTTACGTTAAGCAAACTGAAAAGTTTGAAGAAAATTTTGAGTCAGGTCAAAACAAATACAAATTTTTGGATTATTTCACCATGACCCATTTTTATTGTCAGGTTGGGGTTTTTTTGGTTGGTTTTTTTTCGGTAACTACAGCAGAGTTCTCAATAATTGGCTTGACAATCTGAATGAACTGGTGACATCTATTTCCAGAAGACTTAGAAGAAAATACAAAGTCCATTTAAAATAATACAACACCTGAATTTTTAGTGGCTTCAGTGCTTTCCTCATGATTGAACCTGGGGCCGCTAGCCGTAAGGCTTCCAAAATACACTGCTTAATTAATGGAAGTTTCTTAAGGTCATCTTCAAAGACTTCAATCTTAACTTCACCTGTTGAAACAAGATGGCATGACACAGATAGACAATAGTAGTACATCAGCCCTCTTTCAGTTTAGAAAATTTCAAATCAGAATGGGAGTGATTTGAACCCACTTTGTACTCATGGGGGGAGAAGAGATATTTCACTTTGGTGCTGAGATCACTTTGCATTGGGGTACCCGGTCCAAACCCATAATAATGACCCACTGTGGCTATCCCATTCTCTTGTTTGAGTTTTGTACCGCAAGGGTCCTATTAACTCCAGTAAGGTTGAAGCTCACAGAAATCCCTGAAAGCCCATGGAAAGGTCATGGAACAGCACACATGAAAGAAATATCATTTAGGCCTGGTTTACACTTGGGAGAGGGGGGTCAATCTAAGTTACACAACTTCAGCTACGTGAGTAACATAGTTCAACATACTTGGATCTACTCACCACAGTGTCTTCACTGTGGTGAGTCGACTGCTGATGTACCCCCATCGACTCCACCTCTCACTCCGGTGGAGTACCAGAGTCGACAGGAGAGCACTCAGCTGTCAATTTATCGCGTCTAGACTACATGCGACAAATTGACACCCCTCCCAACCCCCGCTGGATCAATCACTGCCCGCCGATCCAGTCGGTAGTATAGACAAAGCCTTAGTTGAAGATATTACACAAATATAAAGGCCAAATCGTTAGAAGCTAAATCCAGAAATAGTTACTCTGATTTTACTTAGGCCCAGAATCTGAGAGGTATTTAGATGCTTCATTCCCATTGAAATCAAGGAAAATGAGGCACCTGAAGACTTTTCAGGATCTGGGCCTCAAGACCTTATTCAGGCAAACTGTCAAACAAGCCAGTGGCCAAAGACACATGGACTTCAGTGGGATCAGGCTGAGTAACAACAGAGCAAAAACTGATTGAGGGTTTTGGTCGTATGTTAACTGTGGTTTTACTTTCTGTTCCATACCACTGCAGCCACTTATTTCTGGTTTATTACCTGCTTTGCCATAAACAGAACCTATGTCCTCCATGATGTTCTTGTAAACAGAAGGGTTAGATAGTATAAATGCGAAGGTCCAAAAGGCACCCTAAAGAGAGAGAACAATTACCTCTGCAATATTAAATTCTGGTAAATTAAAACTAGGTCACTATAATGGGTCAGAGCCTGCTTACCTTACTCATATGAGTAATCCTCACCTAGTTAACAGGGCAGGTGAGTAAGGTGGGCAGAGTTGGTTATGCAATTAAATATACTATGTTATTTAAAATATTTTAAAAGAAAGCAGTATGTTATGGATCTGGTTTTCAGAGGAGTTGAGAACCCATAACCCCTTTTACCTTCCCCTTGCATAGTGAGAAGCCAGAATCTGTGAAAATCAGGCATTCAATGTCTACAAAAGAAGAGGAGCTGGCAGCTAGAACGGTGTTTTCACAATGAAGCACCACGTCACTTATCTGGATTCATAAGGTTGAGATTATAAACTATTGCAGTGAACCAAAGGTTGAGATTATAAACCACTACAGTGAACCAGAGCCTGGTTTCAGATGAATCTTGGTGGGGGAGGGGGTGTTATGGAGTATTTCACAGTTTTTCATGGTTTCAGTGTGAAACGAGCTGATACCCAACAGTTTTCTCTGAGCTTTGCAGGCTGCACAAATGCAGAACTCAAAACAGAACTCAAGTGATGCAAAAGCGCAGGCATCAAAACCAAACACAGGGCCAGATTCTCCAGTTTGCTCCAACTATTTTGGGATGCTCCTCTGAAAGGGTTAGCAGGGTTTATGGCTGCTTTGCATTACTAGAATGGTGTACAGCAGCCAGAGAGTATTGGTGAATCTGTCCCACAATCTTCTCTTGTAACAGGGGGGCTTGGCCATTTAAGACCTAGAGGCCTGGGGCCAGCCAAGCCTGACTACTGAAGAGGTATTCCTGACAGACATCAGGTGATTCCCCTATACTAGCACCAGGAGCTGCAGTGAGTGAGAGAGGCTCCTCCAGGGAAGTCCAAGAATGAAAATTGAGGCTGGGAACTGCAAAGCAACCTCTGTCCATGAGCAGTTGCTCAGGAGGCACCTGACTCTGTTACAGCTTGTAAAATGAAACTGCCAAGTTTTTGCACAGATCTGTGGATAGCAAAACTAGGTCCCATTCCTGCTCCCATTGAAATCAATAGCTTTACTGCCACCAGCTTCAACAGCAGGGGTTTATAGGCCCTGAATCCAATTAGGAAAGTCACCTACTCCAACACATTTATTTCACATGAGAAAATTACTTGTACCATCCAAAACTACTGATGGGCCAGAACCAAACAGCCTGTATGCCCCCAAACCCTGGGGCTGTTCAAAATCTCAATTCAAGTATGAATTTTCCATATGGCTCCTATCTTTTTAAGGGTTTTGACAAAACTGAGGCTCCAACCACCACTGAAGGTTGAGCTATTAGAAATATGTATCTAATTACAGCCTAATTAAAGATCCAGTTACATCCCAGCTCAGAGATGGATTCACTTTATATTATCTCTTTAATTCTGGAGGGTGTGTACACCTGGCAACCAGATGAGAACAGTATCAACACCTACATAAACAGACACTGATACCAAAAAGAGAGAATAAGCAGCAATCCTCCCCCATAGGTACTCAACTATTCACATTCTCAGATCTCCAAGAGACATGTGATGGAAATATTATGAGCTGGGTGAAACCTTGTTAGAGGTTGAATTAAAACCTCATTGAGATTGAAGGATGCATTCATCAATTAACGTTAAGTACAAGGCTAAATTAATCACATGCCCCCATGTAAAACAAAAGGATTATGTGGCACTCCCCAGAAGTTTTGGATGGTGTTGGGGGGAGGGCTTTGGGCTGAATTTTGTTTTGGATAAGGCCATGTATGCAATGGAGTGAGCCTGAAGAAATCCAAGCAGAAGTCCGTAAGCATGGCATGGCCCTGGAAGAAGATAGAGAGAGAGCTTTTTGGATCTGATGCTAGCTAAAAAGGCCTGAGTTTGAAGAAGCAGGACCTTATACATTCCTTGCATATAAACAAGATTGTATCCAAGAAAATACCAGACTCCATCATCAATTTCTACTCCCAGCTGGAACACCCCCAAGGCCCGGAACTTTGACTAGTCACTCGGGTCAAAAAGGGGTGACAGAAAAATAGTGGCTGCTTCCAGTGAGGCTTTCACAACACTGACCAATGTATCATGTGAGAGCGTGAGCACGCACTGCAACATCTTCCATGTGCTGCCACCTACTGAGCCCAGTGAGCAAGCCATGTTGTATGTTCTTTTTATACCAGCCATTCTGATGGCAGGCAACATGTTGTTCTGCTGCGTAAGGCATTCCGCATAAGATGCAGAACGAGATTTTCAAGTTCGTGGCCTGTGGAGCTACCTCTGATGTGGTGGAAAAATTGTGAGACACCAACAGCATCCTCCCTTCCTTGGTATCAGCACTAACAATGCATTATGCAGTGCTCTTCAGCTGTGCCTCCCCAAACAGCCTGGTATGGCTCCACCCACACTCTACCCCTAGGCCCTTTCCTGCAGTTCCTTCCTGGTTCCTGCTCTTCCATACCGCAGACTGACTAGGGGTAAGTGGGGCTGGGGCTGCCTGCCCTGCACTCTGGGGATGGGGTTGGGGGCCTGGCTGGAGCTTCAGGGCTGGGGGCAGCTTGGTGCAGGGGTTGCTCTGGGCTCCTGCAGGGGAGATGGGGCAGAAGAGGATGGTTAGGGTTGGGGCCTTGGGCAGAAGGGGAGGGACCGGGAGCTAGCCTGCCCCAATAGTCAGTTCACCGGCCACCCATGTCTTCAGCAGTGTTAGCACCATCAAAAAGTGTGGGGAGGAGTGCCAAGAGCACTGGCCTGTCTCTTAGCAATAGTAAAGAGTCAGGTCTTGCCTTCACAGCACAGCTATTCTGTTGCAGCTGTGTCTGGCTGGGGACCAGGAACCTCCTGGGAGATTTCGCTGTTGCCTGTGAGCCAGTTAGACCCTGCTCTACCAGGGGAAGTTGGAGAAGTCCTGAGTGTTTCCTGTGCACAAGCTGCCTGCCAACCTTTACTTCTTTGTGCCTGTTACTGGCTGTCAAATGTGGAAGGTGCCAGGAAGAAATAAATTTTGGGAAAAAAATATTCCCTTTCCTTATCAATACTGAATTTGAATTCCTTTGTATCAGTTGCTGATGTCTGGTCTACACTAGAAAATTAGGTCAGCGTAACTACGTCGCTCATGGATGTGAAAAATCCACAACCCTGGATAGTTAAGTCGCCCTAAGGCCCTGTGGAGACAGCACTAGGTTGAGGAAAGAATTCTTCCATTGACCTAGCTATCGCCTCTCTGGGAGATGTATTACCCGTGCCGACAGGAGAATCCCTCCTATCAGTGTAGTGTCTACACTGAAACACTACAGTAGTGCAGCTGCAGCAGCGCTGCTGTAGCATTTTTCGTGTAGACAAGCCCTCAGTTTCTCTCTCGAGTGAACACATTACAAGCTTCTTCACTCCTTAATAAATCTGCCAGATGCTGACTATTACTTTTTCCTGTCTTTTCCCAACAAATCAGAGATGCAAGAAAGCATTTCTCAGCTAATATACTTACCGAAAGAGCATTACTTTGGGAAGCCCAGAACAAGAGCAGCAAATAACCGGAAGCTCCATTTCCATGCAAATTGTCCAGGACATGCTGTATTAGTGTCTCTCATAAACAAGAGAATGAATATGTACGTTAGAGATTGTCTAAAGGAATGGTTTGCTAACATACTCTGCCTGCAGGATTATCACATTAGTTTACTGAAGAAAAAAGTCCTATTACTTAACAGTCCCGGGTCTGAGGATAGAACCCTTTCCCCCTCCCTCTTGTTTGACTTGAATTTTGTTACCATTCCAAAGGGCGCTATTTATTAAATCAGAGAGACCACTCACTCCAGGGCATATCCTGCACAATTCTCATCCCCTTTTATGAGTATGGGAATAATAATCAAATCACACAGAAATTCCAACCAAAGCAACAAAACTTGGTAGGTGGAATTATGGGCAAGCAACATTAAATTTGTGTAATTGAAGCTGGTCAGAGCTGACTTTTCTCCTATAGGAGTAGCAGAGAATTCTATCCTTTTAAGTTTTCAGAACTTTGGGTCTTACAAATGTGTCTCAACTTGAGCACCCTAAAATGGAGGCACCCAAAAGCACTAGTCATTTTTAAAAATCTTGGCCCATGTCCATAACTTAGCCCCTAACTATACCAATGCTATCCTGGTGTTTTATAAAAAAAAATACTTTGGTAGGTTTACCTTGGAGCCACTTTCTGAAGATTTGTCTTTCTTTATGTCTGTTGCAATCTTTTCAAATACGTTAAGTAACCAGGTTTTGGATTTAGCCCAGTTCCTGTGAGAGGGGGAGATAATAGATGGAAATGGATTTTAAATGCACCTTAAGGAACAATTTATGAAGCATAAAACTCACCTTAAAAAAAATTCAGGCATCTGGGACCCGAGTTCAAATCCTTCATCGTAATTCTGAAAATGCCTTTCAAACTCCTCAGTTATTGGACAGAAGTTTTTCCCAAATAGGGTTTTCATTACTGTTGGACACATGATACGCCTGTGAAAACAGAAGGTTAAAAGTTATTCATTCGAGCATTTTTTAAGGCAAGAATGTAATCTCTTTGGTTAGCAATATGAGAGTATTTAAGAGTGACTCTGGTGAGAATAGTGACTATGTAAAATGGAATCTTCTTACTCGGCAGATCTGATGCTCGATTATAATAGAATTTGATCTGCTGACTTGAAATACATTAACAACTTTTTACTCCTGTAAGCCCTGCAGAACCAACACTGCCATGGGAAAGTGAGCTAGATCCCATTCTGGCTCACAATTCATTCAGGGTGAAATTGGCTCCAGAGGGCCTTGCATCACATCAGTCCCCATTAAACCCCCAAGATCAGTCTTATATGGGACTTCGGTGACACATAGATTTTTGTGTTGACCCTCAACACAGAGGTGAATTTCACACACAATAAGTAAATATTTACGTGTTTAATAAACATTCTGGATATCTGTGCAATAAAGCTGGATTGTAAATCTACGAACCTTACTAGGTCACTGAGATCCTCAGTTCCTTCTTTGCCCAAATGCTCCACGTGCTCATGGAATTCTTCACACAGAGTCTCAGAGAACTGATGCAGGTTAGAGGAATTCAGTTGTTGTACCATCAGTTTGAAGAACATGCTACGGTTCTGATGAAAGCTTTCTTTGGAGATTGAAACTTAAACAGAAAATATATAGCAGGGGTCAGCAATCTTTCAGAAGTGTTGTGCCAAGTCTTCATTTATTCACTCTAATTTAAGGTTTCGTGTGCCGGTAATATATTTTAACGTTTTTAGAAGGTCTCTCTCTATAAGTCTATAAACTATTGTTGTATGTAAAGTAAACAAGTTTTTAAATATGTTTAAGAAGCTTCATTTAAAATTAAATTAAAATGCAGATCTTATCAGTTTAGTGCAGTGGTTCTTAACCTGAGGTGCATGCACCCCTGGGGCAAGGCCGGTGCAAGGATATTTTGTGCCCTAGGAGAAACTTCCACCTTGCCCCCACCGCCACCCTCCTGCACATCGGTTCATTGAGGGGCAAATCCCAATGAGCCTTTATAGGGGCCAGCCATGCCCAGGGGCTGCACTCCAGACCAGGTTCCCCCCTCCCTGCCCCCTGAACTCCCCTGGAGGGTGGACAGCCACCCCGCAAGCCCTCTCCACCCCACCCAAGCAGGGTGGAGCCGCCTTCTGGAGGCACCAGAGAGCCAGAGCGTCCTGCTTGCAGCAGCAGCGAGCCCCAGCTGTGGAGGAGCAAACGCAGTGCACGGGGGCAGGAGCCCTGCAAAAGCAGCGGCGCTGCTAGTGGGGAGCAGCTGTGCCCCCACCCCACCCAGGCTGTGGCCTGGTGCCTCCTTGGGGGCTCCTGCAGGCTGCAGTGGATGTATGTGGGCGCCAGCCTCCATTCACCCCCCGGCTCCCTCCTTGCCTAGGGTTACCATATTTCAACAATCAAAAGAGGGGAGAGCCCTGCCCTAACCCCTGCCCCATCCACTCCCTCCCACTTCGCACCCCGACTGCCCCCATCAGAACCCCCAACCCCCCTCACTCCTTGTCCCCTGACTGCCCCCTCCTGGGACCCCTGCCCTTAACTGCCCCCCAGAACCCCACCCCCTACCTAAGCCTCCCTGCTCCTTGTCCCCTGACTGCCCCCTCCTGAGACCCCCCCAACTGCCCCCCTAGGAGCCTACCCCCTACCTGTCCCCTGACTGTCCCAACACTCATCCACACCCCTGCCCCCAGACAGACCCCCAGGGACTCTCACGCCCCATTCAACCACTCCCCATCCCCTGACAGGACCCCCAGAACTCCCAACTCATCCAGCCCTCCCCCTGCTTCCTGACTTCCCTCTAGGACTCCCCTTACCACGCCCATGCTGGTCAGATGCTGGCTCCACGTGGAGGCAAAACCACGTGGAGTGTTGAGGCAGTGGGAGGGGGGGAGCTGTGGGAGGGGCAGCGCTGATGGTGGCTCACTCTTCCGTGAGCCACAAAACCCAAGCGCGGTGAGGGGGGAGCTGAGGGGCACGCCTGCCTAGGCTGTGGCCCGGTGCCCCCCCTGGGGGGGGGCTCCTGCAGCAGATGCATGCGGGCGGCAGTCCCCATGCGCCCCCTGGTTCCCCCCCCCGCCCGCGGCACTTGGGCTCTGCATCTCCCGGGAGCGTGAGCCACCGCCGTCGCCGCCCCTCCTGCAGCAGGCTCAGCGCCCCGCGCCCCGGCAGCTCACATTCCCGGGAGCCACAGAACCCGAGCGCGGTGACGGGGGGAGCCGGAGGTGCGCGCCTGCTGCCTGTCTGGGGTCCCAGCCACTGACCCTACTCAGCTTCTGCGGGCTTGGGGTTCCATTAACTCAGCCGGCCACACAGTGAGTGGGCTGGCAGCCGTGTGCCAGGCAAAATTGGCTTGTGTGCCAAAGGTGGCATGCATGCTGTAGGTTGCGGACTCCTGATATATAGCATATTTTGGAAGCCAGCAAGTTAATTCCCCAGCCACTCACCAAAGCAAAATTTTGTTGAATTGGATAATGGAATAGAAAGTATGCTTATAAAATTTGTGGATGACACAAAGCTGGGAGGGGCCGCAAGCACTATGGAGGACAGAATTAGAATTCAAAATGACTTTGACAAATTAGAGAATAGCTCTGAAATGAGCAAGATGAAATTTGATAAAGACAAGTGCACAGTACTACATTTAGAAAGGAAAACTCAAATGCACAAATACAAAATGAGGAATAACTGGCTGGGTGGTAATACTGCAGAAAAGGATCTGGGGCTTATAGTGGATCACAAATTAAATATGAGCCAACAACATGATGCAGTTGCAAAAAATGCTGATATCTTTCTGCAGTGTATTAACAGAAGTGTCCTGTGTAAGACACAGGAGGTAATTGTCCTGCTCTACTAAACTCTGGTGAGGCCTTAACTGGAGTATTGTGTCCAGATTTGGGTGCCACTCTTTAAGAAAAATATGAACAAATTGGAGTCTAGAAACCCTGACCTACAAGGAAAGGTTGAAAAAACTCGAGTATGTTCCGTCCTGAGAAAACATGACTGGGGGGTACCTGATAATAGTCTTCAAATATGTTAACGGCTGTTATAAAGAGGATGATGATCAATTGTTCTCCATGTCCACTGAAGATAGGACAAGAAGTAATAGGCTTAATCTGCAGCAAGGGAAATTTAGGTTAGATATTAGGGAAATCTTTTTAGCTGTAAGATGAATAAAGTACTGGTATAGATTGCCGAGAGAGATTGTGGAGTCACTGTCATTTAAAGTTTTTAAGGACAGGTTAGACAAAACATCTGTCAATGAGGGTGTAGGTATATTTGGTCCTGCCCCAGGATGGGAAGATGGACTAAATGACCTTTTGAGGTTCCCTACATTTCAATGATTCTATAAAGAGTGCTCAAAAGGTTATATCCACTCCATGTAGAGGACCAGAACAAAGCTCATTGGGAAACTGTTTCCTCTGTTTTTCAACATCTAACATCAAGGTTACGTCTACACTGTAATAAAAGACCCATGGCATGGCTGCAACTGGCTACAGGTCAGCAGACTCGAGCTTGCAAGGCTATAGAACATCTACATCTAAAAAGGTCTCAGAGTTTGGGCTCCAGCCCAAGCCCAAATGTCTACACTGCAGTTTTATAGCCCTGCAGCCTGAGCCCTGTGAGCCTGAGTCAGCTGACCTTGGCTTTGAGACTCAAGTGCTGCAGGTTTTTTATCGCTATGTAGATGTACCCCATGAGGCCTTGATTGAGGTTTTGGGCATTACTAAAATAATGGGTTAGAAGCCAATGGAGATATGCCAATTTACATCAACCAAGGATCTAGCCCAGTATTTCTGTGTACTGGATTCTTCTCCCTAAGTTTGTGACTTGACCACGGATCCAAATAAGCTTCTTAATCTTGATATGTGACTAGATTTGAGGTCTACATAAGAGAATATCCTGTACCCGTGCGTTGGATGGCTTGCTGCACCGCTTCATCCAAATCTGTTTCTTTAGACTTCAGAAATTCAAGAACATCCTCTGTCTCAGTCACAAAGGTCAATCGCTTTCCCAGAATGTACACGGTGAACACTGGTCCATACTAGAACAAACAATAATACAACATTTGTCAGGATTTTTTCTGATTAGTGTATTTTATAGAAGACCAAGATATTTCCCATAACTTCAGCAATTGCCAATTAAGCAAGAGTTAAAACCCACTTCAAATGGACACTGTCAAGATGAAAATTATGAGCCTGATTCTGCACTCTGTTATTACAGTTTTACCTAATAAAACATGGTGTTAAAACATTATGAGGCCAGATATCTTAGAAGTTGGCCTTTTTTTTATTTTTTTTTTGTAATGTAGGTCATTTAGATGCCTAAATAGCAGACTGCATCCACAAATAATTGAGTGCAAAATAATGTCCACAAAAACATGATAGTGTTCACACACAAAATATTCCATTCAATAGAGTTAACATTTTCAGTGGAGTTGCACCAATGTAAAAGTGGTTTAATGGAATGGAGAATATTTAAAATCAGTTCTTACCCATAACAACAATGAGTCCGGTGGCACCTTAAAGACTAACACATTTATTTGGGCATGAGCTTTCGTGGGTAAAAAACCTACTTCTTCAGATGCATAGAGTTCTTACCCATGTTATTACTAGTAATGGGGTTTTCAATCAGCCCAGAATGCTTTGGGTTTACCTTCTATATTTCCACGGATAATGCAATAAGTTGTGTATTTTGTTTTCTTGTACTAGCACCATGCAGTTGTGTTTTGATTTCCAGCACTGAACAATATGAAGTGACCACATTTATACTACTTAACTGACTGCATCCATAAATCAGAGGGTTGGGTCCAATTGTGAGAACAATTTAATTGCACTCAAAATTTTGGGCCAACAATATTTGAGACTTGGGTTGAGGGTTAACTTAAAAAAAGGTTTAAAAAGCCAAAATAGCTCAAATTATGCATTGCTACAACTATTAGGATAAATTTCAGCCTGATCTTTATGAGGCCTATTTTTATGGATACTATTTTGCTTTCACAATTATTTGTAACACAATCTGCTACTTCGGCCTCTGAATAACCTAAATTGCAAAAACGAGGCCGACTTCTAAAAATCTGGCTTCATGATGTTTTAATAACATCAGGTGTTTTTATATTCTATCAGTGTATACAGTACTGTGAGGTATGATACTAATACAAATTTGATCTGCTTCTGGGATCAAAATTATGTACTTGGACTTCCTAAGACTCCAAATGAGGAAGTCAATTAAGAGGATAGTTAAAGCAGCAGAGAATCCTGTGGCACCTTACAGACTAACAGACGTTTTGGAGCATGAGCTTTCGTGAGTGAATACCCACTTCGTCAGATGCATCTAGTCTATAAAATGCCACAGGATTCTCTGCTGCTTTTACAGATCCAGACTAACACGGCTACACCTCTGATAAAAGAGTATAGTTGTGATTTAAATACTTTTCCACTAGTAGCTGAATTGTATTAATCAATTCCTTTCACATAAACTGCAGAATGTAACAATTTTCATTCACTGCATAACTGGGCAGGATTTGAGGTGACCCATAATAACTTTCGTAGACAGATTTCAGTGCAAGAACAGAGTCTTCACCCAAATCTGCCTGCACTCTTATGCAGAATTAAGAGCTCTGTAGGTGAAGATCCCCTCTCCTGTGGAACTGTGCTGGACATGGAGAGAAACTCACTCTTCCTTGTGGTGATCCTGAGCTTCACATAAAAAAATCTCTAACGGGGGCATCATTTCAGAAAAAATCAGTGGAGGAGGAGTGTCAGCATACAGGACATTATGTGTGCTTATATTATACCCTGCAAAGTTTGGGCGAGGCAAAAAGTGAAGCATACAGATGGAGTTGTGGTTAATGGCAACAGCCCCCAGAGTAGATGAGTGGGGGGCATGTGGGGTTAAGTGCTCCCCCACCCCCGATTGGCCTGTGAGGTTGGGGAGGGAGACGGGCTCTGTCCTCTCGCTGCGCCTGTCCCCGGCATGCTCGGCCCCCATCCCTGGCAGCCGGGCCCGGGCGGGGAATGGAGGGGGCGGGACCAGCCTTGTCTGGTGTCGGCAGCGCTGGGTCGCGGCTCGGTGCAGCACAGCAGCTGCCTGCAAGAACCTCGGTGGGAGCTGCAGGAAGCTCCCTGCCTGGACCCGGCTGCCAGGGACAGGGGCTGAGAGAGCCAGAGTCGCCTCTCCCCCCAAGTATTTTTCTGGATCTCTCGGCCCCTGTCCCGGGAGTGGGCCGCTGCCAGGCTCTCTCAGGCAGCTGCTGCACAGCACAGAGCAGTGACCCGGAGCAGCCTGCTTCAGCCGCATCAGAAGCGGCTCCCTCCCGCTCCCCACCCGGCTGCCAGAGAGAGCGGCCAAACGTGCGGGGGAGGGTGCAGCAGGAGAAGGACAGAGCCCCTCCCCCGTAGGTAGCGTGGAGTGGGGACGGTGAGGCAACTGGCTGGGTGCAGGGCAGGGAGGTCTCTGGGCAGAGGAGACACGTGGGGTGGTCATCTGTCCTCCCCTTTAGCTTGTGTCCCCCCAGGATGGAGGCAAAACAAGTTATCTATAACAGACCCCCTAACTTCTAGCTAGGCAATTCTAAGTATGTGCCTGGCTGTGATGCCATTGGAAGATTTTATAAAGTCTGCCCAAATGGCTTCTAAGCTGGTCAGAAAACAGAACTTCTGTCCAGTGGGAAATGCCAATTAATAGATTCATAGATTCTAGGACTGGAAGGGACCTCAAGAGGTCATCGAGTCCAGTCCCCTGCCCTCATGGCAGGACCAAATACTGTCTAGACCAGTGTTGCTGCGGGGGGGTCATCCCGAATCAGAACAAACAGTTGCAAGCTCAAAATATTTTGTAGAATGGAAATTTCAAACTATTTCCATCTGGAAACATTGCAATTACCTTATCAAAAGTTTTCATTTTGATAACCTTGAAACATTACACTATTAAATATAATATATGCATGTGTAATTTTAATAAGTATAATAACAAAGTTTTTTTTAAAAAAATTTAATTGTAAGTCTAAATGAAATGACCGTTAGAGCTGAACTGAACAAGAATGTCAAAATGAAATGAAACAACAAAATCAAAATAGAATAGTGCATTCTGATTTTAAAGGTTTCAAATGTTTTCTGGTAAATATGTTAATAAAAATTGACATGTTCCCTCAAAAAAAATTGATGTTGACGAAACATCATTTTCCAATAAAAAACTGTTCAGCTGAAAAATTTTCATCAGATCTACTTCCAACCAATACAGCAGTGGTTTTCAACCTTTTTTCATTTGTGGACCCCCTAGAAGTTTTCAGATGGAGATGTGGACCCTTTTGGAAATCTTAGGCATAGTTTGCGGACCCCCAAGGATCTGTGGACCCCAGGTTGAAAGCCACTGTTCTATAATAATGACAACCTATTGTGGACCCTCTAGACTTTGTCTGTAGACTCCCCGGGGTCCGCAGATCATAGGCTGAAAACCACTGCTGTACGTTTCAAAGTATGGCTTGTAAGATCAGTGGGAGGGGGAGCCTTGTATTCTCAGCATTAATAAAAATAGGCTTAAAAATAAAGTATGGAAATTAGAATAGAAAAGCTAAGCTAACCGTATAAATTTAAATGGTCAAAAGTCAGGAAATGCAAAAATGAAGGTTACATATTCAACCTGAAGTCTGCTTTTTTTTGCTTATACATTACAACATAATCTTCAGTTATATGGTAATATCCCATTTCTCCAATAATACATTACTTATTCATACACTCTACAAGCTTATTACCTTGATTCTGGCTTGTTCTATAAACTTCAGAGGAGCTTTCCCAAACTGAAATGCAGCTCCAAACCAAGGGATCCAGCCGCGGATTAAAGGTGGGGAATTTGGATTTCTTGGCTGAAACAAAAAATACATAATAATAAGAAGCCCAAGGACTAAAGCCAAGACAACAGTAACATCTATGTCCATTTCCTCCCCAACACCAATGACTGATGATGTAGAGAAATGTTGCTGTTGATTCCAAACTGGCTTCTGCTGCTGCTTCTGAGGCTCCCTTATTGATGTATTGTAGTATTTATATAGTGTACATGGGTGTACTTGGGGCTGTACACAGGGTAAATGTGTTGAATGTATCTGAACTGAAGAACTGTTTTGAATACGATAAATAAAAAATGGGGTGTGGCTGTTATGTAGCATGTGTGATGGAGTGGGTGGGTCTGTGAAAAATGTTTGTAGTGTAAAAGAGGAGGAGGGTTGGTTGATCATTCAGAAACTCTTCCAATTGTAATTTATGGGTTAGAAGAAGACATAATAGTAGGTGTGGATGGAGGACGGATATAGCTTGATCCAAAGTCCATTGAGGTCAATGGAAAGATTCCCTTTGAATTTCATGGGCCTTAGACCAGGTCCAAAGGGAGAAGCTAATAGTAGTAGGGGAGTAGAAGGAAAAATGTGCAAGTATGTAAGGAACTTTGTAGTCTGGGCAATGACGATGAAGAGCTTGGATTTGATGCAGAAGTTGGCTAAGTAAGCTAGAGCAAATAGAAGAAGGATGACCAGTAGTTACACTGCCAGCCTAGGAGTTTGAAGAGCGAGGTTCAGTTCCCAGCCCTCTCACAGACTTCCTCTATGACCTTAGGAAAGTTACTCAGTCTCTTTATGCCTCAATTGTAGCACGGGAATAATAGCATTTCCGCACCTCACTGCGAAGGTAAATGTATTAAAAATGGTGAGGTACTAAGATTCAATGGTGATGGAGGCCATATAAGTACCATAAAAAAATAAGGTCAGAATGACAGGAGAAGAAGATGATTGTACCAAGCCCATTTTGGATAGACTAGACTGAGGAGTAGAGAGAGGAGGTTATAGCTATCAACATGAGAAATGAACAGGGATAGAGAATAAAGGACAAACTTTAGATTCATAGATTTGTTTAAGGCTGGAAGGAACTATTACATCATCTAATCTGATTTTCTGTATGTTACAGACCATAAAATTTCACCCTGTTACCTGTTCTGTGCCTTGTATTTAGAGATGTTGATGCTGATGTTGGCAGCAGGGAGTATAAATTAGATAAGAATTTGGCACTGTGTGTTTATCACTCAGAGGTGCTTTGGGTTGAGGAGTTTAGTTTTTTTGTCTGTACAGAAGAGAGAAAAATGTCCTTTAGCAAATCTCAGCAAACAAGGTGTCAAATTAACTTTAATGGGATTGTTATTCAGGTAAGCGGATGCATGTTCAACAGGACAGCAGAGGAGAATCAAAATGAACTCTTACAAGTACATCAAAATACTGTACAGAGGGCAACACTCGAGGCGAAGAGTAATGATTACACTCTACAGTAAAACATTGCAAAATACATCACAGCATCCCTTTGAGACAACTAACCTTTTGCTAGTTTCGTTTGGCATTGCAATTGGATTCAGCTCTCTCTGAAGTCATTTACAAACTTCCAGTGAATTCTGTGGGTGAAGGATTGGGCCAGAGTTTTTAAAACAAATTCCTTTAGTGTATACCCCTTTGAGCAGCAGAAATGTAATATTCACATTATGGCTTTTAGCACATTTTTGACCCATGTAAAGCAAGGGGCTTTGCAGAACATACAGGCGATACAATCTCTGCCCTGAAGCCACCACGGTAGCAAACTCTTACGCATGTGAGTAACTTTACACGTGTGAGTAGATCCATTGTGTTCAGTGGGCCTACTCGTGTGCAAAGCTCTTAATACACCGCTATGTCGATATAACGCCATCCGATATAACATGCGGTAACGTAGTGCTCTGGGGGGGCGGGGCTGCGCACTCCGTTGGATCAAAGCAAGTTCAATATAACACGGTTTCACCTCTAACGCGATAAGATTTTTTGGCTCCCAAGGACAGTGTTATATCAGGGTAGAGGTGTATGTGTAAGTGCATGCAGGAACTGGGTGTAAGGGCAAACCGCCAACTTTTGTGCTTTCTCCCATGCTGCCCCTCACCCTCGGGAGAAGCTCACTGTAAACATCCGTAAAACTTACTCATTGTCCTCCTTCAAAACCCCTTTAACTCTCCTTGATCAAGATCCCTACCAAAAATTGGTAATGGTTAGGCTGCTGGAGTGCTGAGATGACAGCCTATCATGCTGGCAGTACTGTCTCATTTGTTTCCTTGTACTCCCCATCTGTCTGCATCCATCTGTTGCTTCTACTTTATACTTAGATTGTAAGCTCTTCAGGACAGGGACTGTGTTTTTGCTCTGTGCGTATACAGCATCTAGCACAATGGAGTCCTGGTCCATAACTAGAATCCTAGACTGGCTGGCTTGGCTATGATAAATACAAATTATAAATAATAATACAATTATTATTCTGCCACTGATGCTAACATCTTATCCACCCATGTAATTCCAGTGATACGAAATACAGGTTCATCTTAAGTAAGGGGTGTAGAAGGCAGCTGGTAAGAGCCACACCCTAATGTCATCAGAATGTTTTATTTAATCAAAGGCACATAATCGCAAAGGGAAGGATTCTCCACAGTGTTTCTATGGCAGGAAAGGATACAAAGCAAGGAGAACTCAGTTGGGGGCATAGAAGGGGAGAAACGGTTCCATGACATGTCCCCTTTCTGGGTCTCTTGTATCATTTCTGCAAGGCGGGGCTGCCCAGTTTTGGAGGCAGGAAGGGGTGTCAGTGGAACTAGAGATCTTATGCTTTCTGTAGCATGCTTACTTCCTGGGAAGCAGCTTGGTGAAGTACAAGAATGTGGTTGTGAGAGTCAGAGCCCTGAGTTGTTTTCCTGGTTCTGCTACTGACTTATTGTGTCACCTTGGGCAATTCACTCACCTGCTCTGTGCCTCAGTTTCCCCATCTTTAAAATACAAATAGTAATACTTATACTTATGTGTAAAGTACTTTCAGATCTATGGTTGTAAAGGGCAAAGTATGGCTGTTTATTGTTTTGCATATCTCCATTATAGAGTTTGGTCCAATAGTGTTGCCAACTCTTGTTAGTTTTTTCATGAGCCTCGCAATTTTGGGTCGTTTTATTGAAGCCCCAGCTCCTGGAGCAGGGCACCATTTAGGGAGGGAAGCGGGGACCTGGCCCCTCCCCTGAGTTTCATACCACATTATAATTTTACAAACGGGGTGGTGCAAGGGGATATTTGCGGGGACTATAGCCACCCCAAAATTTGTCTCAGCCCCACCCGTAGCATCCCTCCCAGAGCTGGCTGCCCAGCCAGCAGCCGCCACACTCCGCTGCCCAGCTTCCGCCACCCTGCCAGTCTCCTCTTCTCTTGGAAGTTGATCTATGGCTGGTGCAGCATTGGAGTAGTTCGTCTGATAATAGAGATGGCCGTTCCCGAGTGAAAACAACAAGGAGTCCGGTGGCACCTTAAAGACTAACAGATTTATTTGGGCATAAGCTTTCGTGGGTAAAAAACCCACTTCAGATGCATAGAGTGAAAATTACAGATGCAGGCAAAAATATATTGACGCATGAAGAGAAGATAGTTACCTCACAAGCAGAGAACCGGTGTTGACAGGGCCAATTTGATCAGGGTGGATGTAGTCCACTCCCAATAATTGATGAGAAGGTGTCAATTCCAGGAGATGCAAAGCTGCTTTTGTAATGAGCCAGTCCCTAGTCAACCCCAACTTCTTCAACCTATTCAAGCCCAAATTAATGATGTTAAATTTGCAAATGAATTTTAGGGTATGTCTGCACTACCTGCCAGATCGATCCAGCGAGGGTAAATTTATCGTGTTTATGTCTAGTCTAGACATGATAAATTGACCCCCCCCGAGCACTCTCCCATCAATTCCTGTACTCCAGTTTGGTGAGAGGCGCAGGCAGAGTCGACGGGGGAGTGTCAGCAGTCGACTCACTGCAGTGAAGACACCACAGTAAGTCGATCTAAGTACATCGACTTCAGCTACGTTATTCATGTAGCTGCAGTTGCATAACTTAGATTGATCCCCCCCTCCCCCTCCCCGCAGCGTAGACCAGGCCTTAATTCTGCAGTTTCTCTTTGAAGTCTGTTTCTGAAGTTTTTTTGTTCCAGTATGGCTACTTTTAAATCTGTTATAGAATGTCCAGAAAGACTGAAGATTTCTCCTACTGGCTTTTGTATGTTACCATTCCTGATGTCTGATTTGTGTCCATTTATTCTTTTACGTAAAGACTGTCCGGTTTGGCCAATGTACATGGCAGAGGGGCATTGCTGGCACATGATGGCATATATAACATTAGTAGATGTGCAGGTGAATGAGTCCTTGATGGTGTGGCTGACGTGGCTCGGTCCTCTGATGGTGTCCTAGAGTAGATATGGGGACATATCGTGCCCAAAGTGGGTCTCCTCTGAGCTGGGGAGGTGGGGACAGGACACCTGTCTGTGCAGGTGCCTCTGGCTCAGGAGTGGGAGCTGCTGCTGCTGCTGTATTGAACAAGTGTTCAGACTCCTGTGTGCTTGGCTTAAAGAGACAGTGTGCTGACACAATCATTCAGCATAGACAATCTCACACACATACTCCCCCAACACACACCTTCAGTCTCCCACACACTCTCCCCAACACACACACAATCAAATAATAGTATCCTTTCAGAATGTAAATTTAGCTGGTACTCACCTTAGGAATGCCTGTTTTTTTTTTTAAAAAATGCTAAACACTGTGCAGATGATGGTTGCTTATTTTCAAATTATATTTTAATTATATCTGTAAAATAACTTAAAATTAATATGAAAATAAATGCAGTTTCAAGTCTGATACTAATAGTAATTATGAATTTAAATATTAGAGTCACATATATGTTTGTGTTCAGTAAACAGAAATGCCAGAATAATTAAACAAATAAATTCCCATTCTGAATAAGGGGGGAGGAACTTAATCATGCACGTTAAAATTAAGTAAATATGTTTTTAGTGGAGTGAAAAAACAATTGACCAAAACAGAGTGGATAATGGCAGTAACACAGAGTGTGTCAGAGAAAGTAAGCAAATATTAGGCAAATTGCATTTATTTTTATTTATCTCTACTAAAGATGGTGTACAAAGTATCAAACGTGTGTTTCTGATATCTGTGCTAAGGCTCCAAAATGGATACCTCAATGCGTGGGTTTGGAAATATCTTGTATTATCGCCTGATTGTTCTAAATTTACATATAAACTTAAAATATGTCTTTAATTAGTGTTTTTTTCTTTCTTTATATAGGAATTAGATACAGTGTTCCCATCAGTTAATTTCTAACTTATCTGCAAAACAAAACAACCACAGCTAGAGCTTTCAGGTGCCTAAGTAGCCTCTGAAATTACAGTTAAAATCTGAAATGGCACCCCTGTCCTGGAGTCCTGGCTATGTGAGAATCTTAGCTTTCAGTTAGAAAAAAAAAATTTCTAGCCCTTATGATTGCAGAGCAAAGTTTGAAAACATGAACTTTAACCACTCAAATAGCTAAAGGCAAATATAATCTTTTAAAAGTCTCATTATGTGTAAACCGATCTCATGACTTTGGGGACCTGACTAATAATTTTTGAATATCAGCTATTGGCAATAAATAACTGCTTAAAACCAACTTTCACTACCGCATGTGTGAGAGCGATTGGATGAAAGACTACATTTCCCAGAAGCCTCTCTGTAGGACTTAGTTATGTCACTGAGCAGAGACTTTGGAGCCTGCTTATCGGGAGACGGTGTGGAGTGAGTGCTCCCTGGTGCTGCTGGAACTTCAGGAAAATGACCTCAAGAAAGTGACTCACTGACTTTTAATTCTTTCCAGATTCTTTTGGGTGGGTGGGTGAGTGTGCCTGTTATGTTACATGCTGAATGCTATCCCCAGGAGGAGAGAAGTTTGCCTTTACCAGAGAGATGGCCCCGAGCCAGCAAGTTCGCGCTGTCAGCCTGTGCAGCGGCTGTTGCAGAACTAGGTACCAGCCACTTTGATTTTATTAGAGGGAAGGGAGTCGTGGTTCACTGGGGTGGGGGGTAGGGAAAATGCTCAGCCCCATTCCCTCAGCTTTCTGTTCACTGCTGCTTTAACATTCAACAACTTCCTGGCGCAGGGAACTTGTTACACTGGTGTCTCCTCTTTATACTTTTCTGTGTAGTGCAACTTACAAAATATATTACATCACATGCAGGAGTGAAAGTAACTTAAAGGACTTACCAGCATGCTGGAGTCCTGACCACAAGTGGAAGAGATATGGCCTCACCTGGAAGAGGCATGGCCTTTAAATCACCCCAGGAGCCACCAGCTGCAGAGGCGGCTGGGAGCCCCTGGGGCTCAGGGGTGATTTAAAGGGCCTGGCGCTCCAGCCACCACTACAGCAGTGGAGCTCCAGGCCCTTTAAACTGCTGATGGAGCCCTGACGCCGCTACCCCAGGGCTCCGGCAGTGGGGCTCAGGCAGCGCTTTAAAGGGGCAGGGGCTCCAGCCGCTGTGGGGAGCCCTGGCCCTTTAAATCACCACCGGAGCCCTGCTGCTGCTACCCCAGGGCTTGGGCGGCCGGGCTTCGGTGGCGCTTTAAAGGGCTCAGGGCTCCCCACAGCAGGAGGTGTCCTGGGCCCTTTAAAGTGCCGCCTGAGTCCAACTGCTGGAGCCCCAGGGTAGTGGCGGCAGGGCTCCGGCGGTGATTTAAAGGTCCCGGGGCTCCCTGCATTGTTGGAGCCCTGGGCCCTCTAAATCACTGCTGAAGCCCTGCCGCCACTACCTGGGGTTTGGGAGGCGATTTAAAGGGCCGGGGCTCTGGCTGCTCTAGGAAGCTGGTCTGGAAGTACTGGCTGATCACTTGGTTTCTCCGGGTCTGCTGCTTTGCAAACTTGGTATTGCTCCGCGTTAGGTATTTCAGATCTAGGGCTTGTCTACACTGGCAATTTACAGCGCTGCAACTTTCTTGCTTGGGGGTGTGAAAAAACACCCCCGAGTGCAGCAAGTTTCAGCACTGTAAAGTGCCAGTGTAGACAGTGCATCAGTGCTGGGAGCCATGCCCCTCGTGAAGGTGAGTTTTTTTAATAGTGCTGGGAGAGCAACGCTTTAGCATTGCCAGTGTAGACTAGCCTCAAATCTTTGCCGTTGAGAACAGTGGGATGCAATAGTGAATCAGGACAAGTTCTGAGTGATTTAAATGTGCAACGTACTCTTATTTCTGATAGAACATCAAAAAGGCAGAATAATCAGTTGAAGTTGACTGTGTGAGTAATTTGCCTTCTACAGTTAGTTTAGAGTAGCGTTCCCCCTTCTCTCCAAAAAGAGATCTAATCTAGTTGGGAAGCTCGTGTTTCTAATTACAGCAGAGCTGTCTTTAGAGACGTGTCAGTGCAACAAAGAGATAGCAGATATTTAAGGAAGAGGGAATGCCTATACAATGCTGCACTGTGATAAATAATTTGATATTTTGTAATATCTGTGTAGTGTAAATGATTAATTTGTACATGCAAACTTGGTGCAATGTCCTAGTGATTTAAGGGCTCTTTATTGTTTAAAGATATCCAATACAAGAAATAATAATGAGATTATACTGTGACTTTATCAGCATCTCTAAGTATTATTATTAGTTTTGTTTATTATTTGTATAACGTAGTGCCTAGGAGCCCGAGTCATGGGCCAGAACCCCATTGTGCTAGGCTCTGTACAAACACAGAACCAAGAGATAGTCCGTACTCCACAGACATTACAATATAGTATAAAACAAGAGACAACCGATGGATATAGGCAGCCTGGGAAATACAAGGCAGTGTTGGTTAGCACAAATGGCGGTGGTCTCAGCACACCAGCAGCCTGGCTGTTGTCAAGTTTATTTTTATGTAAGGGCAGTGTGTAACTGCACTGCCCCAGAAGCAACACAGGGAATAGATTAAGGGACACTTTCTTCTCTGGTTCTGCTTTGTTCCAATGGGAAAAAGTAATCTTCTATTAATCCACGCCAGGGGTTGGCAACCTCTGGCATGCGACTCGCCAGGGTAAGCCCCCTGGTAGGCCGGGCTGGTTTGTTTACCTGCTGCATCCGCAGGTTTGGCCAATCACGGCTTCCACTGGCCACGGTTCGCCGCTCCAGGCCAATAGGGGCTTCAGGAAGCGGTGCGGGCTGACGGATGTGCTGGCCGCAGCTTCTTGCAGCCCCCATTGGCCTGGAGCGGCAAACCGCAGCCAGCGGAAGCCACAATCAGCCGAACCTGAGGATGTGGCAGGTAAACAAACTGGCCTGGCCCGCCAGGGTGCTTACCCTGGTAAGCTGTGTGCCAGAGGTTGCCAACCCCTGATTCACGCCAACAGAAGATTGCTTCCCCCTCTGCTCAAAGCAGCTCCCCCACATTGTGGGATGGAGCAGTCAAACATCCTCCCATTTCATGCTCCCCTGCGTAGGGATGAGGAGATTACTGGCTCTGCAAAGTGTGCTTTCCCTCTGGAAATTCAGAGTGGCCACTTGAGAATGAGGTGCACTGCATTGTGCACACCAAAGTCTTGTCACAGAGTATGTAAAAGGGTGGAAGTAACTGAGAAGGATTTAACATGCTCCAGCATCTTCCAGAAACTCCAAATGCTTCTCCAAAGAAACTTCAAAAGCAGGGCAGGTGGTAAGCATTGGATTTGGAATGACAAGAACTTGGGGTAGAATGAAAAGCAATTGATATATTTTTGCTATCTTGTCAAAAGGCGCCATGAATAATGATCCTCCTGCCTCAGTCAGGATGAGCGCCTGCTAACAGCGCTTGTGGCAAATCAAACGCTGCCAGCCTGCGTTTTGCAACATTGTGTTCTGCAGGATGTGGCCTGGTTCAGCTGTGTTCCCTGTTATTTTCTGCTAGTAACTTTTCCCCTGGATCTCACGAAAACGCGACTACAGATCCAAGGTGAAGCTGCCATTCGTTGGTATGGAGCTGCTGACAGAAGAGCTGTACCCTACCGTGGCATGCTGCGTACTGCAGCAGGGATTGTTCAAGAGGAAGGCTTACTAAAACTCTGGCAAGGAGCAACACCTGCTGTCTACAGACACATAGGTGATTATCTTGTCCCATAGCAATGAGTCAGAATGCTATATGCCAGTGATTTTCAAACTTTTTTTCTGGTGACCCAGCTGAAGAAAACTATTGATTCCCACGACCCAACGGAGCTGGGGATGAGGGGTTTGAAGTGTGGGAGGGGCTCAGGGCTAGGGCAGAGGGTTGGGGTGCAGGGCTGAGGACTGCAGGGTGGGGTACAGGAGGGGGTCATGGCTCTGGGCTGGGGTGGCAGGCTCTGGGGTGGAGCCGGGGATGAGGGGTTTGGGGTGCAGGAGGGGGTTCTGGGTTTGGGGGGACTCAGGGCTGGTGCAGAGGACCCGCAGACCACACAGCACCCTGGAAGTGGCCAGCAGCAGGTCCAGTTCCTAGGCAGAGGCGTGCAAGCAGCTCCACGCAGCTCTCACTTGCAGGCACGGCCCCCCAGCTCCCCCTGGCCAGTTCACAGTCAATGGGAGTGCAGAATTGGTGCTCAGGGTGGGGACAGTCTGCAGAGCTCCGTGGCCCCGCTACCTAGGAGCCAGACCTGCTGCTGGCTGCTTCCAGTGCTCAGCGCGGCATTGGAACAGGTAGAAACTTGCCTGCCTAGCCGGGCAGCACCACTGACAGGACTTTTAATGGCACTGTCGGCGGTGCTGACCAGAGCCACTGCAACCCAGTGCCTTACATTCAGCAACTCAGTACTGGGTTGTGACCCGCAGTTTGAAAACCACTGCTGTGTGCTATATCCCACAGCTACACTGTCTTGTGTCATAATCCTGCCATGTCTATTTGTAACCCTTCTGGCAAGTGCCAATGGCAGCACAAGGGCTCATTCAGTGTGCCTAGAGGTCCTCTTAAACTGTGGCTTGAGCCATCACCCAGAGCCGTATTCTGACTTCTGGCTCTGAGAAGTTAAAGTAAAACTTCGCCAGTTACCTTTGCAGGTTGTTGTTCCCCACTCACAGGCACTCAGCATCCTTTGGATCCTGGAGCCACTGGTTCCTTTTATTTGGGGGGAGAAAGAAAAAAGTCCTAAAGCATGATCACTGCACATATATTTACATGCAACACAACAACCCAAACCCAGTTAGTGTGTCAGTTGTTCAGTCAACCCTGGAGACAGTAACTGCCCAGCTTACTGAGGACCCTTAATCGCACAACAGTTCTCACCCACCTGAAACCTCGCTCCCAGCTGTAATTAGGGCTTGTCTGAGGGCTTGTCTACACTGGCACTTTACAGTGTTGCAACTTTCTCGCTCAGGGGTGTGAAAAAACACTGCCCTGAGTGCTGCAAGTTTCAGCACTGTAAAGTGCCAGTGTAGACAGTGCACCAGTGCTGGGAGCTGTTCCTCACGTGGAGGTGGGTTTTTTATAGTGCTGGGAGAGCTAAATTAAATTAAATTAAATTAATGGAGATATACCTATCTCCTAGAACTGGAAGGGACCCCAAAAGGTCATCAAATCCAGCCCCCTGCCTTTGCTAGCAGGACCAAGTACTGATTTTGCCCCAGATCCCTAAGTGGCCCCCTCAAGGACTGAACTCACAACCCTGGGTTTAGCAGGCCGATGCTCAAACCACTGAGCTCTCTCCCAGTGCTCTGCTGCAACTACACAAGCCATGTTAAAGCAACTTTAATGTTGCTAGTGAAGATGTGCCCTGAATGAGTGCCAAGAATGCTACTTACACAACCCCAGAAGATGGGACATTCCCCCGCTTGCATATCTCCACCCTCATCAGAATGACTGGCATGCATTGTGCATGTCAGGTCATGTAGGCGGGGTGGGGCAGTGTGCTCTTCAAAATGGCATCCCCTAGTCATAAAACCAGACAAAATCATATCCTGTGTTGTCTCAGAACAGGGTAGGGGACGACAATTTAAAAACAGGGCTGTCTGACCTAAAACTGGATGAATGGCCTGCCTAACATGACTGCTCTGGTTGGGTCTTGCCATGAAGTCAGTTCTGCATCCCCACCGCAGTTTGTCCAGTTGGGCCTCACTGTGAAGTCAGTTCTGCAGACCTGTCACAGATGGTCTTGGTGAGGTGTTCCTGTGAAATCAGTTCTGGTACCTTTGCCACAGCTGGTCTAGTCGGGCCTTACAGTGTGGCTTCATCGCCGTTGCCACTGCCATCAGTCCAGTCCTACAGAATCACTCTGCACAGGGTTTGGAATCTCCAGGTAGGGAATGGAGAGGAACACTAGACCCTGAGACAGAGTCGTGCTTGCTGGCATAAAGCTCCTCGTCTTTAGAGTGGAGTTCTCCCAACCCTACCTTGCTGAACTTGAATTGCATTCCCTAATCAGACTGTACTACTTGTCATGTTTTACAATGTGTTATCATTCATGCAATCAAAATATAAACTCGTTCCAATGCAGTATGTAGAACTATGAGTAAACAACATTATAATTAAGGCTAAGATTTAGTCACAGGTATTTTTAGTAAGAGTCATAGACAGATCACGGGCAATAAACAAAAATTCACAGCCCGTGACTTGCCCATGACTTGTACTATAGATACCCCTGACTAGATCTTAGGTGCGCCTGGGGCGTCACTGCTCCTCAGGGGCGGGGAGGGCTGTGGGCAGGGCCGGCTTTAGGCCTATTCCACCAATTCCACCGAATCAGGCCCTGTGCCTAAGAGGGCCCCGTGCCCAGTGAAAATCCCTTCCCTAGTTAGAGGCGCCTTTTTAATTTTTATTCACCTGGCGGCACTCCGGGTCTTCAGCGGCACTTTGGCGGTGGGTCCTTCAGTGCTGCTCAAGACCTGGAATGAGTGAAGGACCCGCCGCCGAAGTGCCGCCAAAGACTTGGAGCACCACCCAGTGAGTACAAGCCCCACGTGTTTTTTTACGTTTGTTTTTTTTTATAGTCATCCCTGCTGGGGCTCCATCGAAACTGTTCAAATTGGGCCCTGCACCTCCTAAAGCCGGCCCTGCTCTGGGGCACCACTGCTGCTCAGGGGCGCTGCAGCTGCTCCAGAGGGGAGGCAGCTCAGGGCACTGCTGCTGCTTCGGGGCAGCACCTAGGACTGCTGCTCCTCTGGTGGCCCCTGGGGCCAGTTACCTGAGCAGCAGCCGGTGCAGTTGGCCCCAGGGGTCAGCCATACCAGCTGCTGCAGGAGTCATGAACGTCCTGGAGAGTCACGGAATCCGGGATCTCCGTGACAGACTCACAGCTTTAATTATAGCCTGTAGAGAGACCCAAGCGCTCGATTTCTGAGCCTTTTTGCTGTTACTTACATCCTTGCCTGAGTTGGAATGTGCAGTCAAATCATACAATCAAACATTTTCAATGGAACCCCCTATTTTTCTATTGAGGTCCAGGACTCAAAGGGCTTGTCTACATGGGGACATCCAAGAAAATTAATCCAAATTAACTAAAGGTTGGAATTTGAAGTGGATAGTTATACAGCACTTTTCATCAGTAGGTCTCAAAGTGCTTCACAAAGGAGGTCAGTATCATTACCCTCAATTTACAGAAGGGAAGTGACTTCTCCAAGGTCACCCAGCAGGTCCATGGCAGGGCCAGGACTTCAAACCATGCAATCCGAACTGCAGTCTAGTGCCCCATCCATTATACCACATTCCTTTCTCGTTAGCAGGAAGAGGTTCTCAGAGATAGCTGGTTTGTATTTTTTTTAATTGCAAATACACTGACAGCAGCAAATCTTAAAGGGATTCCACCTGTGAGAGGGAACGCACATAGAGGATTCATTAATGGCTAGTTTGCTGAAAATGAAACAAATCTCACAGATTGGTGGTGAGATGGCCAGTGAAGTAAAGTGTCTTAAAGTGCTGAGACACCTTGTATCTGTGACAGGAAATACCACTTAGCAAAAGAGATTCCGTTACATTAATAAGTTCATGGCTAGGGCAAATATTCCACTCAGCCTCTTCTTCCTCCCCTTTTGGATTATTTATTATTACAGTAACAACCAAATGCCTCAGTCAGGACCAATGGTCCCATTGTGGTAGGTGTTTTACAATTAATCTCTTGGTTTTCTATTATAGTACAAACAAAAGAGAGGGCTGCTCTAAAAATTCTCTTGTGGTTTTGTTTTCTGTAGTGTATTCTGGAGTGCGGATGGTTACATATGAGCACATTCGTGACTCTGTGCTTGGCAGAGCTGAAGACGAGAGCTTTCCTCTTTGGTAATTCTGTATATATGTGCTACTGCTTACTGTTGGGGTTGTCGTTGTTACAGCAGTTCTGTAGGCCCTGGAAAAATGTCTCTCACAGCTTGTCTAGAAGAAAGCTGCACTGGTTTAACTAAGGTGTGAATTTAAATTGATCTAATAAATCCAGTACAAACATCTGTGAGGAACTCTTATTTCAGTTGAAGAGCAGCTTCCCTTGGTTTAAGTTGACTGGGAACAGGTTTGAGCAAAACTGCAATAGGAGCGTCCACACAGGGGTTTCCACAGGTTTGACCAAATTAGTTTAAAAACCTGTGCAACTTTCCTGTGTATACTAGGGCCTGGAGTGAAATTCATTCATACGCAGTTGGCTAACACAAGGCCTTTGCAACATGTAAGGTACTATTCGATCTCTACTTTGAAGATTTAAGTGGTACATAGTCCTTGCATTGGTTGTTTGTACAGAGTGAATTTCACCCTAAATCACTAACTTGCGAGTCAGTAATTTGCAATGAATCTCTCTGTTATTAAAGAGAGTTGGCAATTTTATTATTGAGACATTATTGAGGGCACAAGAGAAAACTATCCCACTGCATAGGAAAGATAGGAAGCATGGCAAGAGACAGCCCTGGCTTAAGCAAGAGCTCTTCAAGGATCTGAAACTCCAAAAAGAGTCCTACAAAAAGTGGAAACTAGGTCAAATTACAGAGGATGAATAGAAGCAAACAACACAAGCATGTAAAGACAAAATAAGAAAGGCCAAGGCACAAAATGAGATTAAACTAGCTAGAGACATAAAGAATAACAACATTCTACACATACATTATGAGGAAGAGGAAGACCAAGGACAGGGTAGGCCTGTTATTCAATGGTGGGGAGCAAGGGGAAACAATAACAGAAAATGTGGAAATGGCAGAAGTGCTAAATGACCCCCAGATCCTCTTCTTCAGTACTACTGCACAGCCAGTTATTCCCCATTTTTAGTTGTGGTTTTTGATTTTTCCTTCCTAAATGAAGTACTTTGAACTTGTCTTTATTGAATTTCATGTGGTTTAATTCAGATTAGTTCTCCTATTTGTCAAGGTCATTTTCAATTTTAAACCTGTCCTCCAAAGTGCTTGCAATCCCTCCCACCTTGGTGTCATTGGCAAATTTTATAAGCATACTCTCTACTCGATTATCCAAGTCATTAATGAACATATTGAATAGTACCAGACTGAGGACAGACCCTGCAAGAACCCACTTGGTGTGTCCTCCCAAATTAAAGGCAAACCACTAATAACTACTCTTCAAGAAGTTCACATGCATCCAACGAAGTGGGTATTCACCCACGAAAGCTCATGCTCCAATACGTCTGTTAGTCTATAAGGTGCCACAGGACTCTTCGCTGCTTTTACAGATCCAGACTAACACGGCTACCCCTCTGATACTCTTCAAGTACTATCTTCCGAACAGTTGTGCACCTCCCTTATAGTAATTTCATCTAGACCAGTGCTTCTCAAAGTCGGGCCACCGCTTGTTCAGGGAAAGCCCCTGGCAGTCCGGGCCAGTTTGTTTACCTGCCGCGTCTGCAGGTTCGGCTGATTGCGGCTCCCACTGGCCACGGTTCGCCGTCCCAGGCCAATGGGGGCAGTGGGAAGCAGCGCAGGCCAAGGGATGTACTGGCCACCCTTTCCACAGACCCATTGGCCTGGGATGGCGAACCGCGGCCAGTGGGAGCCACGATTGGCCGCACCTGCAGACGCGGAAGGTAAACAAACCGGCCCGGACTGCCAGGGGCTTTCCCTATCCATGACTTTTACTAAAAAGGGGCATGACAAAATGGGGAGCTGCGGAGTTTTCAGCTCTCCTTCCCCACTAAGTAGACAACCTACACTTCCCTTTGTCTTTCTCTTGCTCCTAGTGTATTTAAATGAGCTCTTCCTATTGCCTTTTATGTCCCTTGCCAGGTACAACTCATTTTGTGCCTTAGCTGTTTTGATTTTGTCACTACATCTTTGTGGTGTCCTTTTATACTTCTCCTTATCAGTTTGACCATCTTTCCACTTTTTGTAGGATTCTGGGTCACTAAAGAACTCCTGATGGAGCTGTATTGGCTTTTTACTATACTTCCTGTCTTTTCTTTGCATCAGAATAGTTTGCAGTTGCTCCTTTAATATTGTCTCCTTGAGGAACTGCCAGCTGTCCTGAACTCCTTTTTCACATCGATTTTCTTCCCATGGGACCTTAGTTACAATTCTCTGCACTTATTAAAGTCTGCTTTTTTGAAGTCCATTGTCCTTATTCTGCTGTTGTCACTCCCTTCTTTCCTTAGAATTACAAGATCTGTCATTTCATGATCACTGTCACCCAAATTGCCTTTTACCTTCAGATTCACTACCAATCCCTCTGTGTTGGTCAGAATCAAGTCTAAAATGGCCATCTCCCCGGTTACTTCCTCCACTTCCCTGATGCAGTTCAAGAACTTGTTGGAAGTTGTGTATGTTACCATTATTACTTTTCCAACAGATGTCTTGGTAGTTAAAGTCCCCCATTACTACCAGGTTCAGTATTTTGGATATTTCTGTTGTTTTTAGAAATGCCTCGTTCACCTCCTCTTTCTGTTTGGGTGGTTGATAGTAGAGACCTCCCCCCTCATGACATTACCCCTATTTTAATCCTTTTATCTTTATCCAGACTCTCAACTGGTCCGTTTCCCACCACGTTCTGGACCTTATCTTTTTGCATAATGCCACCCTCCTCCCTTTTTTCCTGCCTGTGCTTTCTGAACAAGCCACACCCCCTATATCAATATTTTCCCCTACTCATTTCTTTCTTCTTGCTCCTTTGACCCTATTATAATTTTCCATGTCTCCCCCCACCCTAACATTTAACTCTCTGTTAAGGTCACCTTTTCTGGTAAGAGTAATTTAGATTTAGTAATACCTTTCAGTTATACTAGTAATATATGGAGCACAAGTAAGGACTTATTTGTAAATTATATGTTCATTTTTATCTTGCCTTTAAATCGTAAGTGGGGGAAAAACCCTAAATATAAGAGGTTTTTCAGAGGATTTTATTTCCTCTCCACCGCAGAAACCAGCTTCCTTTTGTAAGTGGGAGTATGGGTATAAAAATATTTTTATTGAGACAAAGAAAAGGGCATCATATGCTAAAAATCACTACATGCCTGATCTCTCATGCTTCAGCACAATTAAAATCAGTAGAAACATTCAGGGGTATCTCAATGGAACTAGATTCAGTGATGCACAAGTTAGGATGACTGTTCAAACAGCCAAACAAAGACTCCCTAAAAACCTGTCCAACACATCATCAAGGATCTACAACCTATCCTGAAGGACAATCGTTCATTCTCACAGACCTTGGGATACAGGCCAATCCTCGCTTACAGACAGCTCCGCAACCTGAAGCAAATACTCACCAGCAACTACATAACATACAACAAAAATACTAACCCAGGAACCAATCCCTGCAACAAACCCCGTTGCCAACTCTGTTCACATATCTATTCAAGGGACACCATCATAGGATCTAACCACATCAGCCACACCATCAGGGGCTTGTTCAATTGCACATGTACCAATGTGATATATGCCATCATGTGTCAGGAATGCCCCTCTGCTATGTACATTGGCCAAACCGGACAGTCTCTATGCAAAAGAATAAATGGTCACAAATCAGACATCAAGAATTGTAACATTCAAAAACCAGTAAGAGAGCACTATAATCTCCCTGGACACTCAATAACAGACTTAAAAGTGGCCTGTCTTCAAAAAAAAAAACTTCAAAACCAGACTTCAACGAGAAACTGCAGAACTGGAATTAATTTGCAAACATCAAATTAGGCCTGAATAAAGACTGGGAGTGGCTGGGTCACTGCAAAAAGTAATTTTCCCTCTGTTGATATTCACCTCTTCTTGTCAACTGCTGGGAATAGGCCATCCTGACTGAATTGGCCTCATTAGCACTGCCCCCCAACTTGGTTAGGCAACTCCCATCTTTCCATGTGCTGTATATTTGTACCTGCCTACTGTATTTTTCACTCCATGCATCTGATGAAGTGGATTATAGCCCACGAAAGCTTATGCCCAAATAAATTTTTAGTCTCTAAAGTACCACAAGGATGCCTCACTGTTTTCCCTTTGAAGTGTTAATATGCTGAATGCCCCTCCCTTTCAGCCTGGCTAGTTGCATTACCTGCCTAAGCTCAGACTTCTGGGGGCTACCTCCAAAAATCTCAGAACTTGAGGAGCTGCTGCAGATGGTGTAACCATGAAAGTAACAACTTGGAATGCAATGGGAATAGCAAGAGTTGCCAAGAAGACCATTCTTAAGCCCCACATCCCACTGCTGTGCAAATTCACTTTACAAAAAACAGAAAAAGACTATATTGACTTTAAGTATTTGATACCAATTTCTTCCCAAATAAAAAAGAGAAATCACAAAGAGAAAGTGCAGTTAAGGGGAAGGAACTAACTTCTGGCTATTTCTATGGTTCCTGAGTGCAACCAGCACATATTGGTGATGTATATTAAATATTTTATTTTCAAGTTACCTTTAACACTGTATAAAACTGAGAAGAACGTTACAGACTATATTAGCCATCTGGAGTTACTACAATCACTGATTAAGCTCTGGTTGTTCATGTGAGAAGTGGTTGTTTAAGATTCCATTTCACCTGGAAGATGCTACAGAGCTTGTTAGGTCAGGCATTTATTTTCACTGGGGAAACAGGCATTGTGGCTTCATAGTTGTTAACATCTTGAATGTATTCTGGAGAAAAATGAGAGCTTAGTTCCCACTTTACTTTTGTACAGGAAATCTGTAGTTGGAGGGATGGCAGCTGGTGCCATTGGTCAGTTTTTTGCCAGTCCAACTGATCTGGTGAAGGTGCAGATGCAAATGGAAGGAAAGAGGAGACTAGAAGGGAAACCATTACGGTGAGTTCTCAAGTAAGCTAATTTTAATTGGCATTTTTTTTGTTGTCAGTGGTCATTCTGTGGATGTTGACAATTGTCATGCAGTGTGGGACAGATTTTTAGGACTTTGTACAGTAACTCATTACTTAAAGTCGTCCCGGGTTAACGTTGTTTTGTTGTTATGTTGCTGATCAATTAGGGAACATGCTTGTTTAAAGTCGTGCCGTGCCTTCTAACGTCATTTGGCAGCCGCCTGCTTTGTCTGTTGCTTGCAGGAAGGGCAGCCCGTTGCAGCTAGCTGGTGAGGACTTGTAACCAGGACCGGCAGCCCTCCTATCAGCTCCCTGCTCCCCTAAGTTCCGTGTGCTGCTGCTGCTCAGCAGGCTATCAAGGCAGTTCAGCTGTCCCTCCCCCCAATTGCCATGTGCTTCTCCTGCTCTCTGCCTTGGAGCTGCTCCCAGAGACTCCTGCTTGCTGTGTGGGGAGGAAGGGGGAGAGGGGCTAATGTCAGGTGTCCCCCTCCCCCCCCTGCTCCTGCACCCTGCTTACCCCTTCTCCATATAGAGCAGGGAGGGGACACGGATGGACGAAGAGAGACAGAGAGAGCTTGGGGCAGCCGCTGCTGTCTCAACTTCCTGATCCACTTAAAAAGACGATGTACTTAAAAGTGGGTCAGCTGACTTAAAGGGGCAGTGTGCATCTCTCTTGCTCTCCCACACACAAGGTGTGTCTGTCTTTGTCTGCTGTGCTGTCTCCCCTCCCTCCTGTTCGTTCTGCCTTGTGTGAGAGGCTACATTAACAACGTGTTAACCCTTGAGGGCTCAGCTGAGTGCTAGTTCATCATTTAGCAGCAAGGCATTCCCTCGGAAATATCCCTCCCTCTTCCACCCTCTAACTTCACCACCTCCACCAACCTTCACAATCATCATAGCTGTGAACAGTATTAAATTGTTTGTTTAAAACATATACTGTGTGTATAGCTATATAATATATAGTTTTTTGTGTGATGAAATTTTTTTTTCCTGGAACTTAACCCCCCCGCTCCCCATTTACATTAATTCTTATGGGGAAATTGGATTTGCTTAACATCGTTTCGCTTAAAGTTGCATTTTTCAGGACTATAACTACAACATTAAGCAAGGAGTTACTGTATGTGCAAAAAATATATGCACCTAATTTATACACACCATTACTGCACAAAACCCTATGGTTAGGTAAGGTGTTTTGTTTTTGTTTGTTTGTTTTTTACAGAGGAGAACATTGTTACACAGAGCTTAACTGATTAAATGGACACAAAGCCCAGATCCTCAGCTGGTGTATTTCAGCATAGCTCCATCAATGGAACTGTGCTTATTTATATGAGCTAAGGATCTGACTGGAGACTGAACTCCCATCAAAACAGTTTCTTGAAGATATGGTTGAGGCACATTGGTGGGACAGTGTAGGGAAGCTTGCATTATCACTGCCCTTAATGTAAAGGATCTCTTCTGTGGATAAATAGAGGACTTCAGTCTTCAGGGCTGTTAAGTCAATAACCTTTACTAGCATTAAACATTCCTAAGAATTTTTTTTTAAATGTGTGCTATAGAAAGCACAAGAAGTCCTCCTGGTATATGTACAACAGAAGTTTGTCCATAACTGAATTCTCTACTCACTAGCTGAATGAATGAATGAATGAATGGTTGTAAAGACGTGAGATGCTAGAGAAATATCAAATATTATTTATTTCAGATTTCATGGAGTGCACCATGCATTTGTGAAGATCCTGTCTGAAGGGGGAATTCGGGGCCTTTGGGCAGGTTGGGTGCCAAATATCCAAAGAGCTGCTCTGGTAAACATGGGAGGTAAACATAATAAAGTAGGTCTGAGCTCCTTAAGTGATTCTCTCTTCCTTTGTCCTTCCAGGACCATTGAGATAAGTTGTGTTGTCTTTGCCATCCTTCCTGAGGTTTTATCTGTAGGATGGTGAGGTCTTCTGGGTTCAGGGATGTTGCCTAAGGAACTCCCTCCAGAAGCATGTCCCTCAATGTCCCAATGCTCAGTAGAAGGCCTCTTTCTCTGCATCAGTTTACTTTTGACCTTTCGTCATTTTTTCATTGGCCTGTCTGAATTTGCTTAGCAGAATGGCTGGTAATTGCTAGGCTACTTGGCCCAAGGCTATTTTAAGTATTTGTTGCTGATGTATGTAAATCCCAGTTTTAAGATTGATGGGCCAGTGTCAGAGGTGGCATAAGTTACACATCACTAAGGGTGTTGTAAGGGCTAGGGAAAGGATAACAACTAACAAGAAAGTATTAAAGTATCCATTGTGTCACAGGTTAAATTGGTCCTTTAAGAATGTGTGGGCCTTGTCCACCTGTGACCAACTAATTACCTCTAAGTTTAGAAGGGGGATCATGTGATAGTTAATAGGAAGAAGGAGGCTAGCATGATATTGGAAGGACCAGCAGGGTGGGCCTTGTGAGGGGCACCAAGAATCCCTGAATTGGGGAAAGAAAAGTGCTCAGGGCTTAGGGAAGAAGTCTGCCTCTGGTGAAAGCCCTGAGAGGAACCACCTTGTGGAGGGAGTCTGGAAGTACAGTTATTGAGGACTGGGTTTAAGACAGTTTTAAGGAAGAAGAGCCCAGTAATGGTTGGACTGGAAGAACTCTCTGGGGAAGAAGAGCCTGTTGTTGTGTCTGTACACTGAGTGTTTGAATTTGGGAAATCCTCCTGTGATTGTGGGAGTAAGAAGGTAAAATTGTGCCAATAAAGACAACCAGGTTGGTTGTCAGAACAGCTAAAGAGTGGTGGAATTCTTGTCTAGAAACCCTTACCTGTGGTTAAATGTTTTATGCAATTTATGCTTGTGTTGGTGAGGTTGGTCACTGGAGGGTGCTCATGTCTAGGATTGCGCTCTCTCTCTGTCTCTCACACACATACACACTTTAACCTTAGTCTTTCCATCCCTCATAACAAAAGCTATACAAATTCAGACTTCCTTACATTTACTTACATCTGTTTACTAACATGTAACTTCTACCACCTTACACATTTTGGCCTGAAAAACACTATAAAGTAGGGTTGTTGATTACTTGCAGTTAACTTACACGATTAACTTAAAAAAATTAATTGTGATTAAAAAAATTAATTGTGATGAATTGCTGTTTTAATCACACTGTTAAACAACAGAATACCAATTGAAATTTATTAAATATTTTGGATGTTTTTCCGTATTTTCATATAAATATATATTGTATTCTGTGATGTAATTGAAATCAGTGTATATTATTTTTTATTACAACTATTTGCACTGTAGACATGAAAAATAGTATTTTTCAATTCACCTCATACAAGTACTGTAGTGCAGTCTTTGTCCTGCAAGTGCAACTTACAAACGTAGATTTCTTTTTCTGTCACACAATGGCACTCAGAACCAAAACAGTGTAAAACTTCATAACCTGCAAGTCCACTCAATCGTACTTCTTGTTCAGCCAGACGCTAAGACAAACAAGTCTGGTTACATTTGCAGGAGATAATGCCGTCCTCTTCTTATTTACAATGTCACCAGAAAGTGAGAACAGGTATTTGCATGGCACTTTTGTAGCTGGTATTGCAAAGTATTTACGTGCCAGATATGCTAAACATTCACATGCCCTTTCATGCTCTGGCCACCATTCCAGAGGACATGCTTCCATGCTGATGATGCTTATTAAAAAAAGAATGCATTAATTAAATTTGTGACTGAACTCCTTGGGGGAGAATTGTATGTCCCCATCTCTGTTTTACCTGCAGTCTGCCATATTTTTCATGTTATAGCAGTCTCAGATGATGACCCAGCACATGTTCATTTTAAGAACACTTTCACTGCAGATTTGACAAAACACAAAGAAAGTATCAATGTGAGATTTCGAAAGATAGCTACAGCACTCAACCCAAGGTTTAAGAGTCTGAAGTGCCATCCAAAATCTGAGAGGGATGAGGTGTGAAGTATGCTTTCAGAAGTCTTAAAAGAGCAAGTCTTAAAGAAGCCTTAAAAGAGACATTTTAAAGAGAAACTACAGAACCCGAACCACCAAAAAAGAAAATCAACCTTCTGCTGGTGACATCTGACTCAGATGATGAAAATGAACATGCATCGGTCCGCACTGCTTTGGATTGTTATCAAGCAGAACCCACAATCAGCATGGACACATGTCCACTGAAATGGTGGTTGAAGCATGAAGGGACATGTGAATCTTTAGCACATCTGGCACCTAAATATCTTGTGACACTGGCTACAACAGTGCCATGCCAACGCCTGTTCTAACTTTCAGGTGATATTGTAAACAAGAAACAGACAGCATTAGCTCCTGAAAATGTAAACAAACCTGTTTGTCTGAGTGATTGGCTGAACAAGAAGTAGTGCTGAGTGGACTTGTAGACTCTAAAATTTTACATTGTTTTATTTCTGAATGCAGGTTTTTTTGTACATAATTTTACATTCATAAGTTCAGCTTTCATGATAAAGAGATTGCACTACAGTACTTATATAAGGTGAATTGAAAAATACTATTTATTTTACAGTGCAAATATACTTGTAATCAAAAATAAAGTGAGCATTATACACTTTGTATTCTGTGTTGTAACTGAAATCAATATATTTGAAAATGTAGAAAACATCTAAAAATATTTAAATAAATGATATTCTATTGTTTAAGTGTGATTAATCGCAATTAATTTTTTTTAATTGCTTGACAGCCCTACTATAAAGTACTAAGGAAGTCAGCATGGTTCTGTAGATAAAGCACCAAATCTAAGGTCAGGACACCTGTCTTCTATTCCTAAATCTACCATTAATTTTCTAGGAGACTACTGGTCTTCATTTAAATCCTTAGTCACTTTAACTTACTCTTCCTTCCAACCCCTCAAGTTATCCCAATTTAGACTCTCTTATGCCCTCTATTGTCATTTTTGACATTTGCAAAATGGAGATAATGGTGCTTACCCAGGGAAAGAAAAGTGATAGAGAAGCGGGGAAAAAAATCCTTTTTAGAGTTATGTGAATGTTTCCAATTTTGTTTGACAACATTTTTGCCCAATTTCCCCTTGGAATTTTGTTTTCCAAGTTACTGTTTTCACGTTAAACAGGAGAGGTGGGTGGTTTCAGGAAGAGAGAGAGTTCAGTTACTCTATATGCATACTCCAATAATATGTTTTGTGATGGAGGCAGTGGGAAAGCAGAGAGGAGGTGCTGGATGTAGCTGATGGCAGTAGTAAAGGGGAACAGGGTATATACCAGCCTGGTGCAAGTCAATAGGTTACACCAGGGATTTATTTAGCTCAGGTCTTTATCACCTAAATCAATAACAAGGAGCCTGAATACCATGTAACTTCTCATTTATGCTTATTTCCACTAATTATTCTCTTTACAGATCTGACTACTTATGACTCAGTGAAACACTTTTTACTTCTGAACACATCCCTTCAGGACAATAGTGTGACTCACAGCATTGCAAGGTGCCTTATTATTTTATTATCTCTTCCCACATCTCTAAGGAGATAACTTTTAGCCACAAGCTAATCACTCAGTGATGTTATAATTTTCAGGACAGTCACATTGCTGCTTTCCTCTGTCATCCAATTATTGCTTCTTCAGAGGTAACCATAACAGGGCACTCAACTGCGACCTGGGAACGTGGGTTCTATTCCCAGCTCTGCCAGTAACTTGCTGTGTAAGCGTGGACAAGTCACTTTGCTTCTTGTTGCTTCAGTTACCCATGTAGTACTTACCCAGTGTTGTAAAGCACTTTGAGATTGCATATGAAAGTGCTAAATTATACACTATATCTGTAATTCTGTGACTAAGTACTCCACCTGGAGGTAGAGCACAAGCAGACAGAGAACAGTCAGTAGCTGACCAGTAACCAAAAAGCAAGAACTGAAAGGGAACTATTAGAACAGGAGATGCACCTAGTGTTGATAGGTGTCTCCATGGTGAAGAACTTGATCCTAGGCAGAAGTGGGCCAGATGTAGAGCAGTGGTCTCCAAACTGGGGTGCGCAAGACGATCCTTGGGGGTACACAGGAGGAGGAGTATTTTTTATTTTTTTTTGCTTCGTCAGTTCGGGCAGGAGTCCGAGCGCCTTTTTTTTGGCTTTGGCAAAAATGGTAGAGCTGGCGCAGCAGGGGGTGCATGCTCAAATTTTTTTTCCTGATAGGGGTACGCGATCAAAAAAGTTTGGAGACCACTGATGTAGAGAATAGGATGGTATACTGCCTCTTGAACACCAAGACAAATAATATTCCAATAAAGGTGTCAGTATCCGAAATGATCCTAAGGGGAGAGGAAAGAAGGGATAGTCTTGCAGTTTAAACAATGGTCAGGGACTCAGGAAATCTATTTCTCCCCATCCCATTCCATCTGCTCAATGGAAGGAATATTAAAATCAGACACACTGCAGATGGCTCTCTGGGCCTCTCTCCATAGGCTGTTTTTAACTATGCACATATGCTGCTTCTCTGGAGACCAACATATCTGTGTGTATGGAAAAATTAGGTCTGGTAGGGTTAGGTCCTAAGCTACTTTATCTGCATTTCGTCTTCTGCCCTCTACATGTACATGGCAACTCTTCATAATAAGCACACAGGGTTTTATTTCTGGGACATGAGCCCCCTCCAGGGCTTAGGAAATTTGTGGTTTCTTTTGCTTACTGTTTTACCCACCTTGAAATTCTCCTTGGCGGGGATTCATCCCCAGTTCTTACATTCAGTGCTGTGGCTGACCTAAGCAGAATTGCGTTATATATGTATATGTAATCAATTCGTGACCCGGGTATTAACAGGTTCAGTAGCAGCATGTTCCCCCCAGTTATAGAAATCGTGAATGTATCATGCAGATAACTCTCTTTCCAGTTGATTTTATTTGGTCCTTAAATTGTGTTTTTTTTTCAGTCCTGGCACAATTTAGGTCCTAGAATCATAGGCCACGTCTATACGACGCGCCGTATCGGCGCGTTAAAATCGATTGCTCGAGGATCGATATATCGCGTCTCATCTAGACGCAATATATCGATCCCAGAGCACGCTTAGATCGATTCCTGAACTCCAGCAAGACGAACGGAGTTCCGGATTCAACATGGCGAGCCGTGGACATCGATCCCGCGCGGTGAAGACGGATGAGTAAATCGATTTTAGATATTCGATTTCAGCTACGCTATTCTCGTAGCTGAAATTGCGTATCTAAAATCGATTTTATCTCGTCGTGTAGACCTGGCCATAGGATCAGATCTGCAGCTGGGGAAAACTGGTATAGCTACATTGACATCAGTGGCTATGACAATTTAAACCAGCAAAGAATATGGCCCATAACATTAAAAAAAAAAAGATTATCTGTCCCCTCATCTCTGCCAGTGCAGGATTGTTCCCTTTTCTAGATTTTTCTAGTGCTTTGTTCAGTCTAATTTTATATGTGCCGAACAGTGAGACAGAAGAATACCAACCCTAATATGTCAGGATATAAAACAAACACTAATTCCCTGGGACTAGGAAGAAACTTCTCCTTCAGGCATGATATTCCATAATTGTCCATTATGGTGCTTTTATATTTCCCTTTGAAGTATCTGGCCCTGTCAAAGATTGGCTCCTAAACTAGAAAGACCATCAGTTTCACAGAGTATCTCACTTCTGGTGTTTTCCACTTTGACTGACAGAATCATAGAGGGGGGAACTAGAGAGGTTATCTAGTCTCTTCCCGTCTCCCCCTACACTGAGGTGAGCCCAAGTATACATAAACCATCCCTGACAGGTGTTTGTCTAACCTGTTCTTAAAAACCTCCAATGATGGATTACACGACCTCCCTTGGTCACCTATTCCAGTATTTAACTATATTAGGAGAAAAATTCTAACTAGATCTCCCCTGATGCAGATTAAGCTGATTACTTCTTGTCTTACCTTCAGTGGACAGGGAACACAATTGATCACTGTCCTCTGTGACAGCCCCTTAACATATCTGAAGACTTACCAGGGCCCCCTTTTGTCTTCTTTTCTCAAGACTAAACATGTCCAGTTCTTTTTTTAACCTTCCCTCATAGGTCAGGTGTTCTAAATCTTTTATGATTTTTGTGGCTCTCCTTCAGAGGCTTTCCAGTTTTTCCACTTCTTTCTTAAAGTGTGGTGCCCAAAAGTGGACACAGTACTGCAGCTGAGGCCTCATCAATTCTAAGTAGAGCGGAACAATTACCTCCTATGTGTCTTACACATGACACTCTGTTAATACACTTGAACAAATAATAGCTTTTTTCACAACTGCATGACATTTTTGGCTCATTCAGTTTGTGATGCACTGTAATCCCGATGGTTGCCTTAATTTCACTAGTCGCACATATCCAAAACTACAAGACTTTAAATGGATTAGTCTTGCATTTTGGGCCAGATCCTTGGCTACTGTAAATCAGTATAGATCCATTAAAGTCAGTGAAGCAATGCTAATTTGTACCAGTTTCCTTCCATTATCCCATCTGATCTTTATATTCATTTTTCCTCTGTCCCAGTATAACCTACTGTTCTATTCTGTTGTATTCTTGGCTCCATAGAACTATTATGGTGTGATTCTACAGTACCTACACACACTATTTTCCCAGAGAGAGTTTCCTGGTGTTTGAGTATTTGTGCATGTAGTTCCCTTAAGGAGGTCTCATGCTCCACAAGATTTCCAGCTGTACTTCAAGGATATGTACTACCTCATGATGACATGTGCCTCCTGATACTGTGGGGGGAGGGGGCACAATCTAAAGGGAGGACACATGACCACCCCATGTGCTTCCTCTGCCCAGCGACCTCCCTGCCCTGCACCCTACCTGGGGCCACCCTGCTCTCCCCACCCCAACAGTTATTTGTGGGGACGTAAGGGGCTCGGTCCTTCTCCTGGTGCACCTCCCCAAGCATGTTCAGAACCTGTCCCTGGCAGCTGGGCCCAGGCAGGGAGCGGGATGGACCTGCTTCTCACAGCAGCTGAAACTGGCCACTCCGGATCGCTGACTCTGTGCAGTACAGTGGCTGCCAAAGAGAACCTGGCTGGGGCGGCAGCCCAGGCTGGCTGACCCCCTCTGCTCCCTACCCAGCCTGGCTGCCCAAGACAAGGGTTGAGGAAGCTGGAGCCCTCCCTCCCCCATCACATTTCTGGCTTGCTTGGGCCCAGTCCCTGGTAGCCTAGCCCAGTGGGGAGCAGAGGGGACAGGGCAGGCCACTGCCCTAGCCAGGCTCTCTCACAGGCAGCTGCTGTGCTGCACAGAATTGCTGGTCCTGCTCTTTCTGCTCCCCGCCCAGGCTCGGCTGCCAGGGACAGGGGTGGAGCTTGCCGGGGCGCAGGCACAGCAAGAGAAGGGAGCCCCTCTCCCTTCCTCCACCAAGCAGGCCAAGCAGAAATCTAGGGGGGCACTTGACCCCGCATAGCCCCCTACACATTGTGCATGCCTCACATTGTGCCAGTGAAGCCAGGGCAACTGATTCTGAGTGGAGATACACGAGTGCCAGAGCTGAGGCAATTTTTCCCAGCTCTGTCCTAACTGGGAAACCCACATTAAGTTATGAGGCATTAATCATGGTTTAATGACAACAGCCCTGAAAATGTCTTTATTTTTGAAACTGAGATCTAGGTGGTTGAATTGGGATGATAAACCTTGATATGTTTTTCCTTCAAATAGTGTTTTTTACTGATAGTGCATGTTCTGGCCTGGTAGCTGCTATCCTGGGAACTCCTGCTGATGTTGTCAAAACACGGATAATGAACCAACCAAGAGATAAACAGGGAAGGTATGGATATTTCTGAGAGGATATTTCCCAACTTCAGTAGTAATTTGAGACCCGAACTGAACTCCCTATGAAGTCAATGGAAATATTCACACTGATTTCTTCGATACATCAGGCCTTGGATCTCTAATCTACTCTTATCATTCTGCTTTAGTCTTGGTGTTTATTTTTGCATTTAAAAGATATTTTTGTAGTAATGGTCCATAATTATACTTTAAACTAAGTGAGAACTTTACATATAATTTACTTTTTGGGCTGAATTAATCTCTGGTATAGCTTCATTGACTTCAGTGAGTCTACGCCAGGGATCTTGTTTCTAAATGTAACCTTTCATAGGAACTACCCTGATGGAAGATGTGGGGGTGTTATATTGGGCGGGGATGATGGTGCTGAAATACTTTCATTTCCTACAGTCTACTTGTGTATTTGTAACACCAACTTCATTTTGTTCTCCTTCCTCATTTCTAGAGGACTGCTGTATAAGTCTTCTGCAGACTGCTTGATTCAGGCCATACAAGGTGAAGGATTCATGTCTCTATACAAAGGCTTTTTACCAACCTGGATGCGAATGGTAAATGACTTTTCCTCTTTTAGTATAAATTCTTTACAACTAGATAGTTTGTAATGCAGTGTTGTACAACTACAGGGGTTCCTTCGATGCGTTAAGAGTCTTATCCTGCCAGGTGCTGAATGCCTTCAATTCCCATTGACTTTGCTGGGAACTGAAGTTGGAGCGTTTTGTAGGAGGCACTCAGCACCCTGCAGGATTGGGTCCTAAAACAATTAAGAGAACTACAAAGAACGTCTTATAGCAATACTGATATTAAAATATGTATTTCATAGTCCTTTGTTGCATTTACAATATCATTAAACTTGGAAAATATTAATATGAGGTTTTTAAAATAAAGTGAATTAGTGTGCATTCTTAGTACACTAGTCATTTACTAGTCATGGAGGCATGAACCCAAGCCTTGCTTATGGTTACATGGGAAAGACTGGTCTCTGTGTTTAAATACCTTCATAACAGGCACCATAAAAACGCCTTCGCTAGATTAGAGTTCTCATTTGTCCACTCCATCAACCAACCACATTGGCTGACATGACCATTAGTGTTTGCTCAGAAGAGGTTCCAGGCCTGGAATAAGGGATGTTGCAGATCGAGATTGATGTGTACTGACAGAGCTTTGTGTCTGGTTATATGCCTGCCTTCACCCATCCTGAATTGTCAAGTTCTCAAATCTTATAAGCCATGTGCTTGTCTACACAGGGAAGCAGACAGGCATAGCTATAGTGTGATAATGATTCTGCTAAAGCCATCTCAGTGTAACTCTCTGTGTGGATACTATATTCCAAAACAAATGTGATTTTATTATTCTGATTGCCCCAGTCTTCTTGCCCAACCATTCTCACCTCCTCACCTCCCCCAGGCTCCTTGTTCCAGTCTCCCCCTCTTCTGGGTCCTTTACCAATGTCAGTCTTCTACCCACCCACTTATTCTCAATCCCCTGGTTCCTTTTCCCCAGCTCCCAGTCTCCTTTGCCAACTAGTCCCAGTCCCACTGGCACCAATCTGCTCCCCCCATTTCCTTTCCCACCCAGTCTGACTCTTGTTCTCTGCATTCAAGTCAAGCAGTTTCTTCTTTCAGGGTACCTGGGCACCAGCAAAGAGAGCACAGGAAAGAAGATCTTTCTGCTCTCAGTTCCTGTGTCTGGTATCACAGGAGCTAGAAAGAACAATTGCAAAGAAAGTCCTGCTCAGCTACTGTATCCCTGGGCTAGACTATGCCCAGTACAGATGGAATCTTCAGAGAATTTAGTAACCAAACTCTAACAAGTCTCTATTGAGCATGTGCCAACTGAGATTTTTTTCAAAGGTTTATAATTTGGCCAATTTTGGGTAGTTTTTCATAGAAAAAACCAAAAGCACATCTCTGACACAGACAAGCACCCTGTCAGATTTCAGTTCCTTTCTCCAAAGTATGTTGGTTTAGAGCTGCTCATCTAAACAGTTGTAAGAATTTCTTTGACATGGACAAAACTATGTATTTTCCCCTAATTTCATTTTTGGAAACACCTGAACAATTTTTGCTGAAACTTCCTGAAAAAAATCAGCTTGCAGCAGATGCCTGGCATGGAAGATTTCAGCCCAAAGGGTTACATTTTAGCAAAATAAATTGGAAAGAGGGTCTTTATTGGAAAGGCTGGGCAACTTTAACTATAGGCAACATACAATGCGACACCCTCCATAAACTTCTTATAATCTAGCTAAGACAAACACTTCAATATAGTTATGTATTTATCCCTGTTAAACTAGCTAATGAATACTTACTAAAATGTTTCCTCTGTTCTAAGTTTGTAATCATTTGTGTGGTTACTTTTGCAGGCTCCTTGGTCACTGGTATTCTGGCTTACCTATGAACAAATCAGAAGGATCTGCGGAGTTAGTTCTTTTTAAGATCTTGAAAGCATATATTAATAATCACATAACAAATAAAACAGAATTGGAAATCCAGTAGATCAATAAAACACCCCATCCCTAAGGAAAATGGTTATTTTAGGAGCTGGCAATATTCTCTCCCCTTTAGGTCATCACTTCAAATTCAGTCTTGGTGATAGTGATTTAATATTACCTTCTGATTGCCACTTGACAGACTATAGTACAGTAAAACCTGCCAAGAGCAATCACTCATGGGAGTTATCAAAAGTGGTCTCTTGTAAGAGGTGGTCACTCTTCAGAGGTTTGCACACAGGAGAGCATTGGCTGCTGGCTGGGTGCCCTACTTGGCTATTCTCACCAGCAGTGCCATCACCAACAAAGTGCAGAAGTAAGGGTGGCCTGGTATGGTACACTAGACTCCGACTGATAAGTGAAGATCAGTTTCTCCTACAGGTTTGTGTTTATGAATGGGAGTAAAGAAAATGTGGTTGCTGGTTGCAGATGACAGGTCATCCCTCTTTACAGTTTCTTTGCAGTTAAATTATAGGGGAAAAACTTTCTGTGGCCTCTGCAAGTGGTCACATGTGACAGGTGGTCTCTCTTCAGAGGTGGTTGCTAAAGCAGTATATAGAGTTGGTGGTTTCCATGGCATAAGTGTCCATCATAAAAAGCACTACTCCCAACTAGCAATAAGTACCAACTGTGCTGGAAGTTTCAGCAGAGGCAAAACAAATTACTTTTTTAATCCTAGAGAGAGTTCCTGTAGCTGAGCATGAGACATGACTGAGCTCTAGGTAGTTCTATAGAACATGTACTTTTTTAATTGTGCATTATACATGTTCTGTGGATAAATAAAAGACTCGAGTGTAAATTTTGGAGCCTTTCATTAGAATAAGACACACACACAATAAAGGAAAATCTTGTGTAGCTACCTCTTCATTAGAAGTCTGTCATTTCTTAGCAAACCAAGCATTAAGTACTAGGTGCTGTAATAGGTTAATACAGTAAATTCAGCTGTGCAGACCTGGCCTCAGATACGTTTGATATAACACGTGAAAGAAATTGATAGGCTCAACTTATTTCTCAATGGATGTATACCCATTTCAAACCACCACTACCTGTTTGGACACACTACTGTGCTATTGATGAAATTCACCAGTACAGAGGGAATCACAATGACTAGAGACTGCTTAAGGCCCACAGCAGGTCTTTTGGACGGAGATGTCTTTTGAGAACTCCAGTGGTAAGTTAGCAGGTCAGAACTAATTTATACCAGCAGAACTTTGTGTAAAAACATGTATAGTACCTGCCCTCAGTCTGCCTCGATCAGGGGCGGGCAAACTTTTTGGCCTGAGGGCCGCATCTGGTTTCCAAAATTCTATGGAGGGCCGGTTAGGGGAGTTTGTACCTCTCCAAACAGCCAGGCGTGGCCTGGTCCCTGCCCCCTATCCGATCCCCCCCCGCTTCTTGCCCCCTGACGGCCCCCTAGGACTCATGCCCCATCCAACCCTCCCCATTCCCTGTCCCAACAGCCCCCGGACCCTCTGCCGCCCCATCCAACCCCCCGTCTCCTTCCTGACTGCCCCCCGCTGCTCCATCCACCCCCTCTCTCCTTCCTGACTGCCCTCCCGGGACCCCTGCCCCCATTCAACTCCCCTGTTCCCCACCCTCTGACCACTCCGACCCCATCCACACCCCCGCGACCACGACCCCAAATTCCCTTGCCCGCTATCCAACCCCCCCGCTCTCTGCCCCCTTACCACACTGCCTGGAGCACCGGTGGCTGGCGGTGCTACAGCTGTGCCACTTAGAGTAGCAGAACAGGCAGCCACCGCACCACCCGGCTGGAGCCAGCCACATTACTGCGCAGCACAGAGCACCAGGTCAGGCTGCGGCTCTGCAGCTGCGCTGCCCTAGGAGCTTGCAGCCCCGCCACCCAGAGCACTGTGCCAGCGGTGGGGCGAGCTGAGGCTGAGGGGGAGGGGGAACAGCAGGGGAGAGACTGGGGGCAAGCCTCCCAGGGCAAGAGCTCAGGGGCTGGGCAGGAGGGTCCTGCGGGCCACATTTTCCCACCTCTGGCCTACATGTTTCTGGATTCTCGATCAGAAACACAAAATGTTTTCAATCTACAAATTGTTCAATGATGTTATGAACATTTTGAGTATCTTAATCAGGGCGGATGGAAACTGAACAACATCCTGCAACTGGAGGATGAAAACTATAGCCTGTCTAACCAGACATCCTCCAAATGCTGTCTGGATTGCAGAGGAGAGGGGAGGATACAACCAGCTGATACTGGCCAACATTTGGACAGTGTGCTGGAACACGAAGTGCAAGCCTGCTCTGAAATATTGCTCTGTAAAAATGTAAGGTCCTGTGTTCATGTCTCAGTGTCTTTGATGTCAAATGTTTTCTGTTCATAAGTAGAATTTTTTTTCCTAACTGTCCTGAAAACTCAACCTGAGTTCCTTATTTCTCACACATCATCACAATCAATAATAAATCTGCAGGAAAATTCTGCCCTCACCTTCAATGGCCCTGCAAGTCTGGCCACCCAAATAGACGTATCTGTGGATACACATAGGTAGCTATCTCTTCAGATGCTATGTTTACAGTCACTTTTCAGTGTATTACAGCATTTTGATGAAAGCACTGTTTGGCTCTTACTAAAGCTGTACCTAGGGAAGAAATATTTAAGGAAGAAGCATAATGCTTAATAAAGTTTAATATTGATGGCAGGAATCTGGGATACTTTATGTTTACAAATAAATTAAAGTGTAAGTATTAAAAGTTGTAAGTACATTAAGTGTCAAATACACTAATGCATAGTAATAAACACCCAGGCCACAATGTTCAAACGTAGGTTCCCAAAGTTAGACACTTAAATCCATTAGACATCTGAATAAACTGCTGATGTTCAGCCATGTAAAGTGACCATAATTCTTACTTCAGTGGGAAACTAAGCATCTCTGAAAATCAGGCCACTCTTATTTAGGTGTTTTGTTTTAAACACCTACGTTTGATTTTTTTGGTGTACCTTTATATGTGAGGCTACGATTTTTTCACAGAGGTCGTGGAAGTCATGGAATCTGTTGACTTCCAGCAACCTCCATGATCAGCCCATAGCAGCCTGGAGCTGCAAGGTCCCCCTGCCTGCAGGGAAATGCAGGCAGTGGGGGCCCCCCAGAACCCTTGGGTCACTGCAGACAGTGGGAGTACCCCAGAGCTGCTGAGTGGCAGGGGGATCCTGGAACTCCGAACCCCTACCGAATATTTTTAGAAAAAGTTATGGACAGGACACAGGCTTCCATTATTTTTTCTTTATTGCCCATGACTTTTACTAAAAATATCTGTGACAAAATCTTAACTTTGTTTATTCGTATTACTTGGTCAACATTGCCAATTATGTAGTGTATCAAATTTCTTGAAACAGTACATTTTAAAATGTGTTTAGACCTGCTGGCCTCATTTCTGAGCTGCATTCCCTCTCCTTTATGCCACAGAAATGCAGATAGATCATCCTATCTGGGAATTCCCCAGGTTAAGGATGACTCCCTGGAGATCATAGGCATGGTGTAATACCCTTATACTCACTTGCCCCAGTTCAGCCCTGCTGCAGGGGTGTATCAGCTCTGGGGTACAGACAGTTTGTTTTGTGCATTGGCTATTCTGGGCTGTTGCAGTGGCCCAGAGACAGATGTGGGAAGCTGTTTAAATTACAGCTGTCCCTATCCTGCTAATTTGCAAAACTACTTTATGACAACTAATGGCTAATTTTAGGATCTTATTGTCCTGTGTTTTTGGGGAGCTGAGCTTAGCACCCAGCCCTTATCTTGTGTGCTTTAGAGAAATTTTACATGCTAACCATGTGATCCTGCTAGTAAAGGTGTAATACAGATTGCATCCACACAGAAACGTGCTCCCACCTGTGCACTGGCATCACAACCACTGTTTGAACTGAGCACCTGGGTGCAGCCCACAGACAATTCCCAGCACTTAACACTGAGCCCAAGCTGCAACTTACAGAGACAGGTCCCAGCATGAAATGCTTCACCCTGAGCAGTATGCAGTGCCAGGTCCCAGCATCCAACACTTCAGCTTGGCCTCAAGTAGTCTGTAGGCAAGTCCCATTGAGTAATGCTTCATCCTGAGGCTGAGCTACCTGTAGAGATAGCTCCCAGAATGCAATGCTTGCTCCTCAGCCCAAACAGCCTGTAAAAGCAGGTCCCTCCCAGCATGCAATGCTCTCCCCAGACGTCAAGTAGCATGTAAACAAGACCCACGTGTCACGTTTCACACCTCGGCATTAAATGCGTCACCCTGAGCATCCAGGTGCAGCCCATGAAGGTGACAGGTTGAGACAGAGCCCAGCAGGCTGTGTGTGACCCGGAGCCTGGGGAGTACAGCTGCCAGGCGCAGACCTACCCCACCCATCCCGCACCAAGGGGTATTCCTGGCCCTGACACCCTTCCTCCCCGCCCCCTGCTAACAACAAGGGCCGTCAGCCTGTTCTTAGCCCCCTCCCAGGCAAAATGGACCGGACCAACGCGACCTCCCTCCTCACACAAACCTCGTTCGTTTAACGGACTTTCCTTCCAGCGAAGCACACGGTCCACCCGGCGGCTGCGGCGGCGGCGGGAAGGGTCACGTGAGGAAGAACAGCCTATGACCGTGCAGCGCTATAGGCGTAGCCGGTCGGCTTCGTGCGGGGCAGTTGGGGGAGGTCAGGTGTTTCTATACCTGAGGAACGGCCGCTAGCTCCTGTCCCAGGGCGGCCGCGCTGCGGGATGTGCTCCGTGCAGGGGATCCCCAGCCCCGGCACCACCATCAGCCTGAGGGTCTCCTTCGTAGACGTTCACCCGGAGGTGCCGCTGGTGCGGCTGTGGGGCCTGCTGGGCGAGCGCCGGGAGGAGTATGCCCGGCTGCACCAGGACATCCAGGGTAAGGCCGGGCCGCGCCTGGTCGGCGCCCCGGGAGCCGTCTGGCCGGCGGCGGGGGCCGAGCTGTGCTCCGGGGATCTGTGCCTGGTGGAACTAGGGGACCGTTGGCACCGCTGCCGGGTCGTGAGCCGCCAAGGCCAGCACTGCCGAGTCTTCCTGCTGGACGAGGGTCGCACGGTGGCGGCCGACGCCTACTACTTGGCCCGGGGCAGGGACGAATTCTTCCACCTGCCCTCGGAGGTGCTGGGCTGCCTGCTGGCCGACCTGGTGCCGCCGGGGGCCGGGGCGGCTGGGGCAGGTGGCGGGGAGCAGCCGGCTGCCAGCTGGTCGGTGGGTGCCCTGGAGTTCCTGAGCTACCTGAACGCCAAGGAGGTGTCGGGGCTGGTCCGAGAGGTGCTGATGCCGCAGCGCCTGGTCCTGCTTGAGCTGCCTTGGCTGCTGGCCCAGATGCACCACCTGGGCCTGGCCAAGCAGGTCACTCCCAGCTGCTTCCGAGCCCTGGCCAAGCGCTGCCTGGCAATGCCCCGCCAGCCCAAGCCGGAGCCCCCCGGCCCTACTTCGGCTCAGCAATATCCTGTTGCTACCACTCCCCAGCCGGGCCCAGCCGCCCTGGATTTCTTCTACCCACGGCTGCAACTGGGGGTGACTGAGCCGGTGCTGGTGACCCAGATCTCTGACCCCCACCGCATCTATTGCCAGCTGCAGAGTCTTTCTCAGGAGATCCAGCGCCTCTCGGACTCCTTGCACCAGATCTATGAGATGGCGGCCAGGCAGGAGCAGGATCCGCTCCCCAAGCCGGGCTCCCCTTGCGCCGCACGCGGCATAGATGGGCGCTGGTACCGCGCGCTGTTGCTGGAGATCTTCCCCGGGGAGCAGAGTCGGCTGGTGGCCCAGGTGATCTGCGTGGACTACGGCAGGAATGAATTCGTCACCGGGGCTAACCTCCGCTGCCTACCCCTGGAGTGTTTCCGCATGCCAGTAGTGACCTACCCGTGCTCCCTGCAGGGCATCTCGGACGGGGGCTGCGGCTGGTCCCGCTCCCAGCTCAGTGGGCTCAAGGCGCTGCTGCTGGGCAAGGCGGTGAGCGCCCGCATCGAAGCCTACAGTCCCTTCGAGCACCTCTACTACGTGAACCTGTACGGGGAGAACGGCCTCAACCTGAACTGCCTCTATGGCGTGCAGACCCGCTGTCTGGCCCACCGGTTGTTGCAGGGCGGCCAGGGAGCGCAGGAGCGGCCGGAAGAGGAGGACGCCATCCCTCCTAAGGAGTTGGGGCCACCACCGGACACGCTCCCTGCAACTGCGGCTCCGAGGGACCCAGCTGCTGCCCACCTGCCGGGCGTGCGGGTGAAGGTGGGAGTGTTCTACCATGCCCGGGTGTCCTTCATCAGAGACCCGTCCGAGTTCTGGCTGCGGCTGAAGGAGCACCTCCTGCCCTTCAGCCAGCTGATGCGGAGCATGAGCGACTTTTACTCCCGAGCCCAGAAGCTGGACGTCATTGTCCTGGAGCCTCAGCCGAGAGCCCTGTGCTGCGCCAAGTGGAAGGAGAATGCCTACTGTCGGGCCGTTATCACCAGTGTGCTGGGGAACGGGGTGGAAGTGCACCTGGTGGATAGAGGCAACAGGGAGATCTTGGACTGGTATGAGGTGAAGGAGCTGCTACCTCAGTTCAGGGAGCTGCCTGCTGTAGCTCTGAAGTGCTGTTTGGCAGATGTCTGTCCCCTGGGAGAGACATGGAGTAAAGAGGCGGTGGCTCACTTTAAAAGGACAGTGCAGAGCAAAGAGCTGGTGATCCAGGTGTTGGGTACGCAGGGTGACAAGCATGTGATTGAAGTTTTTGATCAGTCTCAAACAGGGGAGAAAAATATAAGCAAAATTTTGTCTCAAGGAGGCTATGCAAAATTCCAAGGGGCTGATGTTCCAGAGACTCTTCAGAAGTTATCTGCTCAGTCTCTGAGGCAGGATCCCAAAGAACATGCTGGTGAGGGGGAGCTAGTGAGTTCAACAGCCAGGAAGAGTGGAGTGCAAACCAAAACAGTAAGAGACAATATAGTGCTGAATCCCTCTGTGCCTTTGACAGTCAAAGACCAGCCTACTGCAGAAACTTGCCATTTATCAAGTGACTCAGCTCCCAATGGAAAAAAAATTAAGGGAAACCTAAATCTGCCCTCCTCTCTTATACAGTACTACTTGGAAATAAAACCAGGATCTTCTTATGAAGGTCAGCTGGAAGTTGGTAGTACAGTTCAGGTGGTAATATCCTATGCTGAAAGTCCTGGCTACTTTTGGTGTCAGTTGAGTAGAAACAATCAAGAACTTAAGTCATTAATGGCTGAAATTCAGGATTATTGCAAGACTTCAGCACAGCCACATCATTGGGCAAGTCCAGTGTGTTTAGCTAAATATTCAGAGGATGAGCAATGGTACAGAGCTTTGATTATTAGTGGAGAGTGTTCTGCAGAACAGGTAGAAGTAATATATGTTGACTATGGGAACAAGGAGCTGGTTTCTGTAGAGAATCTCTGCTCAATTAATGCAAACTTTCTGAAATTAAAGGCTCAGGCTTTCCGATGCAGCCTTTACAATTTAATCCAACCAAATGGTCCGGATCCTTTTGTTTGGGATGAAAAAGCAATCCTAGCTTTTCAGGAGTTTGTTGATCGCAGAGCAGATCATTTGGAACTGAAGTGTACAATATTTGCTCTAGCTGCCATAAACAATAAAGAGCTGTTTAATGTTGTGGACTTAATTACGCCTTTTCAGAGTGTGTGCCATTTTTTAACCGAGAAAGGGTTGGCCAGACCTGTACCACCTCAAAAACCTCTGGCATCCTCCATTCAGCTGCACTCTTACTATTATTCTTCACATGACATCAAAATTGGAAGTGAAGAAGAGATTTATGTAACACATGTTGACAATCCATGGAAATTTTACTGCCAACTTGCCAGAAGTGCAGATGTCCTAGAACAGCTCACAAATAACATTGGTCGACTAAGCAAAGTACTGCACAGTTTAAAAATGTCACAAAACCCTGGAAACCTATATCTTGCAAGGTATACTGACAATCACTGGTACAGAGGAGCAGTTTTGAAAACCAAGCCTAATAAAGAAGTCTTCTTTGTAGATTTTGGGAATACACAGGTGGTAAAGAAAGAAGATTTGATTCCTGTACCCAATGATGCATATGATATCTTGCTTTTGCCAATGCAAGCCATAAAATGTTCACTATCTGATATCTCTAACGTACCAAAAGAAGCTACCACATGGTTTGAAACCGCTGTCTTGGATAAGCCTTTAAAGATGATAGTGGTAGCAAAAGAATCTGATGGAAAGCTGATAATTGAACTGTATGATGGCAATATTCAAATTAATGCAAAAATGAAAGAGGGTTTAAGCTTACCAAGAAATAGAGAGTCTAACAATTATGTAGAAAATGAAACTCTACACTCTAAAAACATAAATGCCAAAGAAGAGAGGAATGAAAACATGAAGTCATCAGCACCGTACATGAAACAATCTGAGAATAAAACTTGGAGGTCTGAACTCCAAGGAGAAGAGTGCAATACCAAGACTAGTTTTGTATGTAAGGATGTAAAACACTTCCAACCTGCTGCAAAAAGAGAGTTATCAACCAAGTTTCTAGGATCTGTGGAAAGATTTAATAGTAACAACGTTTTTCCATCAGCAAGTACTCCCTTAGTAGATAAAAAAGTAGGTGAAAATAAATCTTTGCTCTTTATAAAGAAAGAGATAAAGTCTGATACTGTTAAAGCTGATACTGTTAAAACTAGAAATCAAGGAGAAAATAGTACACTTTTTCCACTTAAAAGCTTATGTGACTTGCCTGCAAGGAACTTAGTGCCTGGTCTGAAAACTTTAGTATACATTTCTCATGTAAATAACCCTTCAGATTTTTATATTCAATTAGCAAGTGATGAGCCTCAACTTAACAGTATTTCAGAAGGATTAAACAATAAAACAGGAACAGAGGGTCTCGGTCAACAACAGGTGCAAGTAGGAGACTTAATTTGTGCAGTTTTTTCAGAAGATGGTTTGTGGTATCGAGCTGTAGTAAAAGAGAAACTATCTGATGAACAGATAAGTGTACAATATATAGATTATGGCAACACTTCGGTAGTTAATATTTGTGAAACAAGTAGACTGCTTGAAAAATATTCGTCAGTTCCAATGATGAGTATTAATTCCTCGTTGGCTGGAGTTCAGTCTAAACAGTTTACAAATTGGACGCAGGAAGCAGTGAGTTATTTTTCAGAAAGAACAAGTGAAGTTCAAATAAACTGTGAATTTGTAGAGAAACTCAGAGACAGATGGGAAATTGTTCTCTATGACGAGAAAGGTGTGATAGCAGTGGATTTGATTAATGAAACCTTTGGAATGAGAGAAGAATCTCAGTCAACAGAAGCACTTGACAGAAGAGAGAGTGGTGCTGATGTGACAAATCAGTGTGAACCTCTGCCTTTTGATGAGAACAATAAAGCTTCTAGTATAATTGACACTAAATCATTCTTCTGGAAGACTCCAGAGGTAGCTCAGACTGTAGAAACATATGTTACTGTTGTAAAGGGCCCAGAATACTTTTGGTGTCAGATGGCTGACCCAGAAAATATAAACTACTTAGAAAAAAAACTACAGGAAGCTGGAGAACTTGAAATAAGCAATGTGGATGACTTCAGATCTAGTATTAGAAGTGGTGATATTTGCATAGCAAAGTATAGTGAAGATGGAAAATTTTACAGAGCAAAAGTTAGCAGCATAAAAGATAACAACCTAACTGTCAGACATGTGGATTATGGATCTGAGGAACTTGTTGGCAGGGAGATGATTAGACAAATTCCTGATCTGTTGCTTACAATACCTATGCAAGCTTTTCCATGCTGTCTATCTGGATTTAATTCCCCAGAGGGTTCATGGAGTAATGAAGCAAAAGACAAGTTCTATGACATGACTGCAGAATATTTAGTAGCGGTCACAGTAATGGAAATACAAAAGGATAACTCTTCTGAAATTCCCTTATCTGTTGTTAAAGTGGAATGTAACGGAAAAAACATCAATGAGGAGATGAAATGTTTTTGGAAGTATAACACTGACATGACTTTGGCAAATGTTCAGAACGATTTAAGTGAAAAGAATGAGGGTCCAGGGACAGATAATATAGATGCCATTTGCCTTGAAAAAGCTGTGGCTTCTACTGGAGATGCCAAGCAGGAAAATAGTACTCTGCAGGATGCTTTACTTTGTGCAGAACCATTCCACCTGACAGACAATGGATGTCAAAATACTGCAGAAATTGAAGAAAAAGTGATTCTCAAAACTGCTAATGAGCAACAGACCAATTTTGAAATACTTAATAAAGCAGAGACTCCTTTATTGAAAAAAGAGAGTGATAGCAAAACAAAGATATATGTAGAACCAAAAACATCTGAACCACAGCTTCTTGCCAGTAGTGAAACAAAGGGCTTAGATCTTGAGCCATTTGAAGCACAGTTCTTGGAGGATGATGAACTCAAAGCAGAGATGTTAGAATTATCACCTGAAGTACAGTCTTTCCTGGGTGAAGAAAGAAAAGAGCTCTTGAAACTTCCATCAGCTGAGGTGCAGCCTTTCCTGGATGAGAATGTGAAGCTGTTGGAATTGAAGCAGTTACAAATGCACTCTTCACTTGATGAACTAAAAAAGCTCTTACTGGAGCTAGAGTCACTCGAAGGGCACCCTTCCTTGGGTGACAAAACAAAAGAAGAGGTGCTGGAACTGGAGTCACTAGAAATGCAGACTTCCTGGACTGATGAAACAAAGGAAAAATTGTCAGAACTGGAATCACTCCAAGTACAGCTTTTGGACGATGAAACGGGGGAGGTAATGAACCTGAAATCACTTGAAGTGTCACCTTCATTTAGTAATAGACAGAATTGGTTGGAAATGGAGTCATCACTTGAAATACAGCCTGTATGCGAAGATGAAAGAGGGAAGCTATTTGAACTGATACCATGTGAGGTACAGATTTCCTTGGGAGAAGAAACAAAGGAGAGAGTGGATTGGGACTTGGACTTGCTTGAAGTTCATCAAATGAAAGCTGCACCAACTGAGTTAGAAGTGGAGTCTTCCTTAGTAAAAACTTTACTTAGTAATGGAGCCAGGAAGGAGCTGGAACCAGAGATGCACAAACCAGAGATGCACAAAGTCCAGTCTTTGCTTGGTGCGGAAAGAAAAGAGGTATTGGAACTGGTGCCATCGGAAGTGCAGGCTTCTCTTAGTGATAAAACAAGGAAGGACCCGTTAGAGTTGGAACCATCTATTTTAGAGCTTTCTGTAGATAGTGCAGATCAGCTTTCATTCCTCAAAACTGACTTAAAAAAGCAAGTGTCTGCTTGCCCTGTAGAGCTGTGTGGTGTAGGAAAAGCTGATAGCAGAGGTGAAAAATGTAAGAAATGGCTAACATTGCAAGAGAAGAGTTGTGCAGAACAGATGAAACCAGACTTGCATGAAATGTTCAGAGAGTATAAAACTACTCTTGTGATTGGGGAGTCCTTGAGGCATAAACCATCAGATGAAGAAGAAATTGAAATAAGAGAAAAGCAGGATGTGACTTTAGCTGGTCATGGTGCAGGTATGTACCTTTAATTATTTTAAAGAGCTATAGACTCAAACTGTACAGCACGGTAACATTTTAAGTTTTAAAAAAATCAGTTGCACATGCAAAATTAAGCTAAATTTTGCATAAAATATTTGACTTGGGGTGTATTTTGGAAAAGAAATTAATTGTAATGTTAAGTCTACATTTTAAGATTAGATGTGGGGAGGGGATTGGGAAATGAGGACTGTGAGGTAAGGTGCATAAAAAGTGCTATAGTTGCTAAAGAAATAATATTTGAACAGTGTCTTGTGGTCCATGAGACACTCTTGATTTAGATTTGTTCCACCCTTAAAATCTCTCAAGTTCCTGGGTTTTAGTAATGAGTTAACACTGCAAATGTCTCCTGTAAAATTTGTCCATTACTAACTCTGACAAATAGGAGTAGTTTCTTACCTGCAAACAGAGACAGAAAAGGCAGCAGGCAGACAGGCAGCTAAATACACTGACAGTTTTTAATCAAGTCTAAAACTATTACAGCAAATTTTGGTGACATTTCAAATCTTGTAGAGCAAAGTGAGCATGCCTGTAATCTAGAGGGGTTTGCTGTTGGCTCCAAATGTATGGTGTGGACATGTCTGAAGTGGTGTGAGGCTCGGATTTTGGAGATATCTGATGAGGGCACCAAGGTAAGTAGGACTTCAAAGCTCTCTCCATGTGTAGAAAAGATTCCAAGTATGTTAGAAATGCTTTGGTTGCTCCACGTGCATCCCATGTTCTCCAGACTCAGATTACTAGTGGGGTTCCAGTTACAGAGATTAAAACAGCTACAGTAGAACCTCAGAGTTACGAACACCAATGTTAGGAACTGATCAGTCAGCCACACACCTCTTTTGGCACTGGAAATACACAATCAGGCTGCAGCAGAAACCAAAACAAAAAAACCATAGCAAATACAGTACAGAACTGGGTTAAACGCAAACTACTAAAAGATAAAGGGAAAGCAGCATTTTTCCTCTGCATAGAAAAGCTGCAAAGCTGTATTAAGTCAATGTTCAGCTGTAAACTTTTGAAAGAACCATAACGATTTTTCAGAGTTACAAACACAAATGACCTCTGTTCTCAGTGTAACTGAGGTTTTACTGTAGTTAGCATTGCTTGCTCCTTCTGGACTTTTAGAATACAGAGTTACAGTTGCCTCTTGTGTTGGGAGATTGACTTAATGGAAATTCACTTGGTAAGTGGATGCCAGGAGGTGCCGTGTAAAGGTTTTCAAGAACTTTCTATTCAATCTTTGTTCCTAGTTTGATTTTTGAATGGTTTGGAAGAGTAGCTGCAGATATCTGATTATACGCTTTAGACGAATAAATGTCTAAACCAGGAACCGAACACTACATACTCTTTTCTCCCTTTCATTTTACAGGGATTGTCTGCTTAGTGTTTTACATGATATGCGAGTTGTGGACTTTTTTCCACTAATGTGTTGTGTTTGTGTTCTCTGTATTCTGTTTAACGGGTAATGTCTGCTAGACTAAGGTTAATGTCTTATCTGTACAGGTTTTGAATCTCTCTACTGGTCATGAGGAGATAGTGAATCCTGAGAATGTTTGGAATGGCATTCCTGAAGTGACTAAGAGTCCATATGAGGTACGGTGTTATAGCTCTTGGTAAATATTGGGGAAACCTAGTGGAGATAAAATATCGAGTGTCTGGAATTATGAGTTGTAATCTTTGTGTGACCATGAGGGATGACACCCTCACCCATCCAATCTTTATCTGGAATATCTGAATGTTAAAGTTCATCAAACTGCCTGATACATTGTAGTGTCTTCGTGACCTCTGTGGCCCTCCTTTTTTAAAACCTGAAGAGTGGAGTATAACTGGCTAGCCCTCAGCTAGTTATTTTGATTAGGAATAGTGTTTTGGGTTGTGTGAAATCCAGTTCCAGAAAACAGGTGATATTGAAGTGAATAAACACAGTCTTAGGCAGAAGAAATATCAGCAAGTGCAGAAAGCTGCTTATTGCTGTCAGACTTGGCAGTTTTGAGTAATGCTATTGGTGCATCAGTTCTGACAATATAGTGCTAACAAAGAACGTAAAGAAACATTGCACAAGGAACAATGTGAAATATTTCGTAACTATTTAGTAATAGAAATGATCTTAAAGAGGTCTTGCATTTGTATTTTGCTTTGAGGACAGTGCTGTTATGGCATTACGTCCAGGAAGCTAATCTTGAATTATGCCAGAGTAATTTGTCACAGATGCTGATTATTGTGAAGAAGGTGGTGGAATCAATTTTCTTCTTCTTCTTCTTCATTCCTGCAACAGAAGCCTGGCTTGAAGAAATAAGATGGACACAAAGCCAGTTCTAGTGGGTTGAGATAGGAAAATTATGTTCATACTGAGCATGAGTGAATATCTGAATGTTAATGTAAAAATGAGTCTACTTTTTTAAATCAGATGCAGATACAAGAAGTCTTTCAGCAGTTGTGCTTTCGTCCGTTTCAACAGAACCTGTATTTTTTGTTTTTGTTTTAGGCAGATAACTTGCACTCCTTATCAGCGGAGGGCTCAGAATTGAAAGGTAGAACTTCAATTTTACTTTCTAAACTCCTACCATTTGAAGAGTTCGTTGTTAGTTGGATGTTAAGTAGCTGTCTTTTGCTTCAAAAGGCTAAAAGCATGATATAGTATATTATATATAAAATAAAGTATATTATAAACAGAATAATTTCCAGCTGTAAAATGCAATTGGATTAACCAGTAACAATAGAATAACTTTTTGGGTTCTTCACTAGCAGGTACAGCACAGGCAGTAACAGTGCAAGACGCCCCATATTGCCTTGTCTGGAAGGACTATCCCTAAGGGGAAATAATAGTTCTGTTTTCATGCCTGGTCAAATCCTTGGCCTTTCTGCTGAGTTGTACCAGTTGTGGCTCATCTCTTCAGTACTTTTCCACTTGGAGAATTGAACTGTGATCATCAAGTCAGGTCTTGTAGGCCCCCAAATCTTTGTAAAGTGGTAGTGACTGTCACATGAAAGTCTTTGTATCCATTACTGATCACCTGAGGCATGTGGTCTCTTTGTAGCTCTTCTCTTATTTTTGTTCGTTCTTACAAAAAAGAGTACAAGAAAACTTTTATGTTCTGTTTTTTCTCTGAGATGATGGGGTTTAACTTGCCAACCTGTAGACTGATACTAGAAATAAAAAGCTTAGCTGGTGATACTTTCTTCCTGCCTTTTTACAGTGCCTGAAAAAGCTATTAGCTAATCTGCTTTTCGCATTTGAGTCAAAGGTGTGTAATAGACCTTCTTACAACTAGCACTGGTTTACTTAAGTTTGTCTGGTTTATTGCCAGGATTCTTTTTTTCAGTACTGTAATGTACACATTGAGGATGGCAACCTACTACTGCTATCAGGCACTCCATTAGTTCAAGTGACAGAGATCTGTGGTGGATTGAAAGGTTCCAACACTGCTTATTGACACCTAGATGCGTCACATGCCATGTGAAGGCTTTTCTGCCTTTTTTTTTTTTTTAGTTTGTTTTCTGAAAACCCAAGAAATTACACACACAGCTACATTGAAAAAATTATTGAGTCTACACTGTCAAGCCCCCAAAAGTGAGGCAATGCCATGATTAAGGTGCAACCTTAATTTGGCCCCCTTGTGCATATGCATTCTGACGGTCTTTAATTACATGATCACAGATTATTTTTTCTACAGATCCTTTGCCTCATTCAGTGTACAGGATGGTCTTGCTCTGGGGATGAATTAGGATTGTGTGGTAAAGGAGACTGTTGTCTGTAAGGTCCTGCATTATTTGTTGCAGAAGTTGAAAGGTGTGTAGTGAATGAAGCAGTGCATTGCAGGAAGAGAAAGTGGGTCTGGTGGTCGAGAGAAGTGAATGCTACCCTGAAGAACCAGATTCTATCTTTGCCTGTGCCATAGAGTTCCTATATGTGATGCTGGGGTTACACTGGGATGCTCTTAAACCAAGCTTTCCACAGGCAGTCACTAATTGTGGTCCTCATTTTCTGGGTGCCCAAACTGAGGCCCTGGTTTCTCATGTGTTGATTTCAGTAGGAGATGTGAATGCTCAATAGGAGCTGTGCTTTCAACTTGTAGAGTGCTATATAATGCTAAGTATTCTGAAAAATCAGATCCTAGGTGGCTGAGGGCACCCAAAACTAGCTGATACCTTTGACCTTATTCTCTGTCTCAACTTCCCATGTGTAAAATGGGGATATTACCACCTCCCCGAGAGTACCATAGAGGAATTAATAATCCTGTCTTCAGAGCAGGGTATGAATAGTGTGCATTATATAAGGATAAGATAAAATATTGAATATCTGATCACTGAGCACCATCCATCCTGTGCATAGAATGAAGCAAAGGTCCTGTTATCATGTAATTAGACCATCGGAATGCATATGCAGAAAGTGCACAGATAACCATCATGCTGGTATTTCCTGACTGTCGAGTGCTTGACTTTGTAACTGTAATGTTCTATTAATAGTTCTTCTGTGTTTACAAAAAATTATGCATGTGCATATGAGAGAGCAAGCAAGCTCTGATCAGGATATCTTAAAGTCAAATGTGTATAAGTCTGCAAATGGTGGCTGATTCTCTTTCACTCAGTCCTGTTAATGACTGTTTTAACTTTAAAAAACCTTCAGATACAAACTGATCTATCCGCAGAATGTCACAGTATTTGAATGTCTGCTATAAACTGTACATGTTACCAGAATCAACGTTTTATCGATAAAACACTATCTTAAACTACATTTTAAAATACCTACTATGACTGTCATGTTCCATCTGCAGGTAGAACGGGTTAGCTCTTAAACTGAACAATACAACACAAGTGGAGACTGTCTTGTAAACGTTGCACACTTGCGTCCAGCTGAATCACTTCACCTTTGACTAAAGTTCCAGCTGCCTTAGTTAATAGTTATTCATTGTACACAAGAGTCTTTCAAACGTGTAATCGTTAGGGTAAACTTAGTACAGGACCATGAAGTAGATAAAGTTGGTCTGAAATTGTACTACAGTCTTTCAGACTACCAAAAAACATACAGGTCACACTCTTTAGTGACTGTTACTGCGTAAGTATGTTTTTGGATCTTCATGGTCCTATTCTTACCTCTGTCTGTCTTTTTCCTCTTTTCCTAGAAAAAAGGGCTAGTTGTGGCTCAGATGTAATGGTTGATCCATATATGTTGTCCGGCAGTCCTGAAAATGCCACCGAGTAAGGCTTCTAGTTCACTAGCATCACGTGTTGGAGAAGCAAAGTCTTATGAACGTGACTTTCCCGAGATTATGGAGTTATACATTGTAAAAGTATTTTGAGCATCGTTTTCAAGCAGCTGAGCAAATAATGTCTAACTTGTATGCCATATTTCTATAATAGCACTTCACACTTGTGTAAGACAACAAAATGCCTACATGGAATTTGTAGATATTTTGATAGTGCTGGCATCTAGCTTCTTAAAATTGTGCTGCCTTCATTTAAGTGAGAATTTGGACAACCCTTGACCAGTGGAGTTTCTGCTATTGAATGTTTTAGTCTGTTGTGCCAGTAGTTGTAATAACTAGATTGTTAAACTTTTTGCATATGTAGATTGCTTATGCTCTTTATTTCTATTGGAACTATACTTGATTTAAGTTTTTGGGTTTGCTTAAATGAAGCTTACTCGGATGTATACAAACGGCTGTACATTATGCAACACTGCTTTCTGATGAACACTGAGATTTCTTTGTTAGAAAAGCTCTCTTTAAAAAAAAAATTAGAGGATATTTTGCACCAGTTACTTTGAATGTTTTGTCCTCCTTTATGGTAAATAATATTTACTTCAGTTTGAACTCTGCATTTATACTACTATACTAACTATGGAACAAGCTAGAATAAAGCTGATGCTGGTGCGTTGTTATCTTGTCTTGATCTTTTAGATTTCTCCACTACATTACTTTAGTGTATAAGAGACACTTCCTTCATCTATAATTAATTGACTACAATCTGTTGGATGAACACCCTTTTTAAAAACAGGGCCAATAAGTACAGAGCACCCCAGGAATATTAAACATAAGAGCATAAGAATGGCCATATACTGGGTCAGATGAGTGGGTCCATCTGTACTTCTGGGGCAATGCTGCACCACTGCGTGAATACAGAATTCATGTCCTCTGCAGATTTCTTTGCTTCCCCACAGAAAATGACAGGGAAGTCAAAAGAGTGGTCATGCAATCCTCCCCAGCAGTGCAGGCATGTTGTTTTGGGCACCTGGAGCAATTAGTGGAGAGGTAAATCACCTTGGGAAGGGGCCGGGCTCAGCTGCTAGTCCTGGCTGGACTGAGGAGGGGAGGCCAGAACTTCCTCTTCCCTTACAAGGTGCCGCCGGGGCTAGGTCAGACTCACCCTCAGAAACTTCCCCTGACTGACTGCAGGAAGTTCTGCACCCCTTCTTACTGCTTGCCCCTATTGCTCATCCCACATGCATCCAGACCCATCCCTACCTAGAACCCACCCCCCCAGAATCCCCTACAGTCAACTCCCCCACCCTGCTGAGCCTCATCCCCTGCATCCAGAGCCCTCCTGCACCTGAATCCTCTTTCACCCCTGCTGAGCCTCACTCTCCACACTTGGACCCTGCCATCAAGGTCCTCCCCCCCTGCATCCAGACTATCCCCATTTTCCCCCTGCACCCAGGTGCCCACCCCATTGAGCCCAACCAGCTGCACCTGGACCTTCACCACACTAAACCCCACTCCCCCCAGCATCACCTGCAGAGTCCCGTTCTCCTTGCGCTCAGAACCCCACAGTGAGCCCCTCTGTATCAAGATCCCCCACCAAGCCACCCACACCCAAATTACCCCGCACCTGGATCCCCCTCACACTAAACCCCTCCACACTTAGATCCTGCTGGACTGAGCCTGCTTGCCCCACACCTGGATCGGGGGCTAGGGCTGGGCATGTGTGAGAGACTCACTCTTGCTTACTAGTTTGGTGCACCTGGCTTGGAGGGACAGGGCCCTGGGGTGTTTTTGGGGCAGGCCTGGCCCCTGCAGTGTCAGAGTTGGGTCAACCTTGTGGCCAAATCTGGGTGATCTTCCACCTCCGTGCAGCCAGTGGACTGTGCTCTGCACTGCCATGCTGGAGCCTCCATGTATGTTTGTTCACAAATAAAATATGCAGAATTTTAAAATATTGTGTGCAGAATTTTTAACTCTTTGGCGCAGAATTCCTTCAGTACATCTAGCTCAGTATCCTCTTCCAATAGTGGCCGGTGCCAGATTCTGCAGAGGGAGTGAACAGAACAGGACAATTTGGGTGATCCATCCTCTGTTATCCAGTTCCAACATCTGGCAGTGTTCTGAATGTTTCCAAACACTGCAAATGTGTATGCAAAAGTACTGACTTGTTCTCACTTTACAAGTAGGAACAAAACCTTCAAATAGAATTGTAAGCACAGTGAGTGAAATAAACTTTTTATGTTGCATGTGTGGAAATCGCTATGGAACAGAGCAAGTTTCATTAGATATTACCATTTTCTCTTAAAGGCAAAGGCATGCTGCCATGCTATGAGTAATATGTCAGAATTCTCACAAGTTTGGTAAGATTAAGATGAAAACATGTTTTGTGCCATAATCAGGTAAGGTAGATTCTCCACAAAGCTGTCGGATTTTTCCATGCAATTGTGATTTAGGAACACAAATCCCATTGACCGTCAGTCACATGATACTGGAATCCATTTTAAACCTGGTGCTTTTCCATTTAGGAGGAGGGGTGGGAACCCAGAAAGACAAAGCATTGGCCCAAGACTGGAATCCTATAAAAGGGGGTGGAGCAGAACAAGGGAAGCTGCCAGTCGTGAGAAATCCCCTAGTTACCACCTGAGCTGAACTAACAAGAACTGTGCCTGGGGAAAGGATTGTGCTCAGACTAGGAAGGAGTCTAGTCTATTAGAGAAGCTTATTGGAACATCTCTAAGGGTGAAATTTATCTGTATTCAGTTTCCAGTGTATTAGGCTTTGATTTGTGTGTTTTTGTTTTATATTTCTTGGTAACTTACTTTGTTCTATTATTACTTGAAACCACTTAAATCCTATTTTTATACTTAATAAAATCACTTTTGTTTATTAATTAACCAGGATTAAGTGATTAATACTCTGCAGGGAGCAAACAGCTGTGCATATCTATCAATGGTAGAGAGAGTGGACAATTTATGAGTTTACCCTGTATAAGCTTTAGACAGAGTAAAACATTTATTTGGGGTTTGGCTCCCACTGGGAGCTGGGTGTCTGCATGCTGGAGACAAGAGTATCTGCTGAGCTGTTTTCAGTTAAGTCTGCAGCTTTGGGGTGTGTTGCAGCAGGGTAGCGTGTCTGGCTCAACAAGACAGGGTTCTGGAGTCCTAAGCCATCAGGGAAAACTAGCTCAGAGGCAGTTACAGCACATCAGTTGACAGTTTCAAGGGGGTCTCTGTGACTGAAGCCATCACACTCTCCTGCTGGCAAAGAGCGGCTTCATGGGAGACCTTACAGCAACACAGCAGTAGCAGTACAGCAGTGCTGCTGTAAGGTCTATAGTGTGGGCATAGCCTACAAGTACTATAGCTACTCCTTGCCACACCTATGAAAACAAAACTGTCAGATGATGCCTTCTAGAGAAGATAGAAGGGAAAGGGCAGCGGCTGATCATGCAGATGGTATTGTAGCTATAGCAGTCTAAATATATCAACCAAACGGGTATTGACCAGGAAGTATGTGCATCAATTACTTGTGCCACATAGCAGGGAGGGAGCAAGGGGAAGGTGACAATGCCCTGGGCAGAACTGAGAATAGACCATTTCTAGTAGGTGGTAATGTAGCTGGGGAACTCGTGTACGTAACACAAATAATGACTGCTTGGCAGTCTCAAAAATGAAATTTTATCACAGCATCGGGGCTAATGGCCTACCCTAGGTCACTCCACAGATTCTTTACTGAGGGGGAACAGTACTCTATCTGTGCAATAGACATGGTCTTAAAGCTCTCTTCCTCTGACTGCTAATGGCTCTATGAAAGGAGTTCAGTTGTCCTTTGCCAGAATAGTGATTCTGTGAGGGGGGAGATGTTTATTTGGGGGGAATTAAAAAGGAGAGCTCCTGAGGTCTAACAGACACAGAATGACCCCTTGAGGGGAAGGAAGCACACTTTTAAGATGGAGATAATGTAGCTTAAAAATAAACTTTTCTATTTCCCTTTGTACAGCAAATTCCAGTTCAAGAGCTTGTTTATGGTTGAAAACATAGATTTGTATTGGAGTGGCGCGCACAATGTCAGAAAACTGCAGCTTGTCCTGGAACTAGGCTACAGTTTTCTTATAACATGTAAAAAATCATCCCTAATAGTAATAGTGCGTGTCACAATATGATATGATGGCATTTGTACAAAGCAGGAAAATGTATATGAACACAAAAGAATTACTCTTAAAAATGAAGACTATGCTGCCTCAAGAGTGGAGTTCTCTCCAGGATCAGCCTCATCCCCAACTGATGATTACAAAGGAGGCAGAGGCTGGATGGAGAAGGTGCACAAGTCCCATTGACTTTTAGAGGACTTGTGCTCGTGTCACTAAGCTGCTTTGGAAAATCCAACCCAAGTGCTCCATGTGCTTTGTAATCTTGACAAGAAATTTTACTAAGTCTTCCATTATCCCTCACTGAGGGAAAATATTTCAGCTAATTTGTGTGCAGTTTTGGTTTCCTAGAGCATGGCAGGAATGCTTAAGCATGTGCAGTGTGGCTTCTAAAAAACAGAATCAGTTATTAAAGTGTATATAGCTACTAAACATACCATATGTGGCACCTACAATCCAAACTGGTTTGAATTTTGGGAGGCAGGACTGTGATTAAAGTCCCTAAATCCCAATCTGTCCTGGCAATTTTGGTTCTGGGTCAAATCCAAAACTAGAAAGAGCCTTCCTTCAGTCTGCAGTTCAGATGGAACTGAAACTTCACAAGAAGAGCCAAACTTCCAAAAATCTTACAGGAACTCTCCCAAGAACAATTGCTCTCAGGAGATGTCCAGTGGTGCTGGTGGAAATGGATTTTACAACATATCTCCATTTGGGATCAGAATCTTAAGAAACTGAATCTGGGCTTCCCGTTTGATATTCTTGAAGTCAAGATAACTTAGGCCTACTAATTTTTTTTTTTTTTTTCAGTATTTAGGTAGCACTCTACAGCTGGAGAGCTCAGAGTATTTGATATGCTGCTTAGGCATTGTCTCCACGTTAAAGATGGAGATGCTGAAGAGCAGAGAGGTTAAACATTTTGCCCAAACTCTTGCCAGAACAAAAGTTGCCTGATGTAACCACTGGAATAAATTGCCTAGGGAGGTTGTGGAATCTCCATCTCTGGAGATATTTAAGAGTAGGTTAGATAAATGTCTATCAGGGATGGTCTAGACATATTTGGTCCTGCCATGAGGGCAGGGGACTGGACTCGATGACCTCTCGAGGTCCCTTCCAGTCCTAGAGTCTATGAATCTATAAACACTAGGTAACTCTGCTTCTTTCCTAATTTAGAGACAGACATCCATCCAGTAGCTGATTTAATATTTAATTGGTAGAAAGCAAAAGTTTATTACAGTATTTTAAAGAATAAGTTTATAGGCTGGTATGAATTTAAACCCCTGCAACTCTTATCAATGTGCAGTGAGACTGCCAAGACAAAGAAAAATGCTGTAGCTGTGGGAAGTAGCTGACCAGCAGTACTACTAAGGCACGGTATTATCAGTTTCTTCATTCTAGTGATTCAGGCTGAGTTGAGGGTAGATCAATGTTGGTTCCAGGAATGACATTATGTCCTTTGCCATCTACAAGAGCGTCCCATTGATCAAAATCTTTCTTCAGACCTGTGGAATGTGGAAGCAAAACAAATGTGACCAAAACAACTATTGTCTGAAGGAGACAAATGCAAAAATGATTAATTAAAATTAAACTACCAGATAATGAGCTAATTCCTTTCCAATTTCATCTTTTAAATCAAACTGGTTTGGAAGATGTTGGAACAAAATAAAGTATGAAGTGGGGAAACCTTAAACGATTTACATATCTCATAAATCAGAAAGGAACAAAATGAAGAAAATTTAAATGTTCCTAACTTGAGGCACTTTAACCCAATCTTGCAGCTGGGAGAAACTTTAGTCAAGTTACAAACCCAGAGAAAAAAGTCAACTATCAAAGTATTCACACATTTTCAGCAAGAGGCAAGTCAGCAAGTACTGGGATAATTCACATTTTAATTTTTGGCCAAAGGAAATAGTGGGTTAGTTTGAGAGATGCATAGGAATAGAGACTTAATGCTTATTCGTATAGGACTTAATAGTCACCTGAGCCTTTTAAACAAAACTACTTTTTAATACTACTACTTACCTAAATGTTTCTGCAGGAAGGCTAATGAAGCTTTGTTGCTAATATCTATAGCTATGTTTGGGTCTATTTCTCCCTTTAATTTGAAAATCTTTCCAACAAAGTTACCACTCAGGAAGGTAAAATCTGGAAAACTCTGATGTACTGATCCTCTGTAAACAGAAAAGAGACAGTTAAATAAATTAATAGGAAGGCAGTTTTGCAATAAAAGGTAATGCGTGTAAATCAAGTGATTTGCAAAGATAATCATGGATTATATACTTAATTCTATTCCTCTGTTGCTACTGCTGCTTCAGGGCTTGTCTATACTCTGTTATTTGGGAATAGCTATTGTGTGTTAAATTCAAATCCTGCCTTAATCAGAATAACTTTCAAGTGTAGAAAAACCTGAAGGGTAAATTCTGTCTTGAGGTACATGTCTACATGAGCAGCCTTGAAGTCCAGGACAGCAATTCTGTTTATGAATCTGATATCCTTCAGGCTGCAATAATCCTCAGTCCTCTGCCCCAACAGCTCTTGCCCAGTTGGTTAGGATGTGTTATCTAATGGATCCAAATAATCATATTCATTGGATTTGCTCCCCACACTCTCCAAATGCCCCTTGAAGGACCCTTGAAACTGTTAATGGAGTCACAGATTCCTGGGCCAGGAGGGATCATCTAGTTTGACCTCCGCTATAAAACAGGCCATAGAACTTCCCACCAAAAATTCCTAGAGCATAGCTTTAGAAAAAACACCCAATCTTGATTTACACGCTAGTGATGGAGTATCCATGACCTGTAGTAAATTGTTCCAAATGTTAATTACCCTTGTTGAAAATGTATGCCTTATTTCCAGTCCAAATTTGTCTAGGTTCAACTTCCAGCCACTGGATCATGCTTTACCTTTCTCTGCTGGACTGACGATCCCTTTATCAAATATTTGTTCCGCATGTAGATAATTATAGACTGTGATCCAGTTACTTCTTAGCCTTTGTTAAGCTAAACAGATTGAGCTCCTTGAGTAGTGGTGGGCAACTTCCGTCCCATCAGGGTAAGCTGATTGCGGGCTGCAAGACATTTTGCAGACGTTGACTGTCCGCAGGCACGGCCCCCTACAGCTCTTACTGCCCATGGTTCGCCATTCACTACTTACTGTCCTTGAGCCTATCGCTATAAGGCATGTTTTCTAATCTCAGTCTTGCAGATCTTCTTTGAACCGTCTCCAGTTTATCAACATCCTTGTTCTCTGTCTCACTGAAGGAATACAAACCCCTTATGTGGGCTTCTTATGTTCTTCTCCACCCCATCACCTGCAGGGCCTTCTGTGTGAGTGGATAGGTCAGGAATTTTTAGAATTTGTCCTAACTACTGGCTACAGAGGTATTCTCTGCTTAGGAGAGATGAAGGCCTCAAAAAGGACTCTCTATTTGTAGTCTTGGGCAAGTCACATGACCCAGCTCTACAGAAGTATTTCAGCACCTAACTTCAATTGAAATGATTTGTTAGCAGTCCGGGGAAGTGGCTGGGATATGCAGATCCACTGGTCACAAATCCCACCTGGGTATTGCACAGTGGGCTGCAGTTGCTACTCTAGCTCCCAGTCTCACAGCCAGGTTACACATACTATGGGATGGCCATAGCATAAGAACCTGACTACAATAGAATAGATATCTTTCATCTTTGGTTGGATGACACGGGAAGTCTGTATTGATTCTGTGCACAAAGCCCTTTGCTATGACACCAGACTTTTATATGAAGAGATCTGAAAACAAAAATACCTTGCATGGTAAATACTTCTGGTGAGGTTATAATAACTGGCACCACTAGATTCCTACTGGTAAACCGCCAACTCTGGTTAGAAGCCTGTAATTTTCCTCCTGTAGATTTTACAAGCAATGAATCCAGTCTCTAGAGAAGAAGACAGGACTATAGTGCTGTAATACTTACTTGATAGTGATCATTTTTCTTATTTTGCCAGTGGAGTAAAGTTTCTTCATTTTTAGAACATTTGAAACCCACTGGAATTTTTCTGAGTTGATAAACAACAATGGCTGTTCGACGCTGGAATAAACCTCATCATCTAGAGGAAGCATCCATGCATCCAGGGCAATGCCACACCTGCAAAAAAGGAGCTATGCGATCATATCACTGATGTAGAATGCTTCATAGGGTAGTCTCAGTGTGCCTTGTGTTACAGTGTTCATTGATAAACAGGCTAAAAAAATTCCTGAAGGGATAGCGTGCTTTCATTTCAGACTGAAAATCTATTTGGTAGGGCAGGGAGCAGGCTGTTGTTCCACTCGGTCCTGTCCCTGGCCCTGAGAAGCTCTGGCAGAGACATTTCCACATGGTACCAAGGAATGAGGAAGCCTGTGTGTCAGTTCCAGATGTTCTGGTTCCCCGGAGCTCTCAGAAGCAGGAGTAAGTAAGGGAAAAATTGTCCATGGTAAGCAAAGCTATTTTCTTTACAATTGCTGTAATCATTACAGTTAGTAGTAGTTAAATGAGATCTCAGCATAGCCAAGAAAAGCAAAAAGCTTAAATGCAGAATGATACCATCCCAAAGCCTGGGGACCTGCCTTTGCTTTATGATACTTACTTGAATCTAGCGTCTTTGCTAAGAGTCTTAATGGCTGTGGCAGCACCAAAAGAGTGTCCCATCACAGCTATTCTGTCAGTATCAATAGACTCCTGTAAAAGAAACCAAGATGCTTAAGGAACATTCCTTTCCCAACTTTTAGTCGTTACACCTTATCTATTTTAAAAGCTAGAGACTACTAGAATGGAAATAGAATGATAGCAGCTATAAATACACAGCTTCAGGATCACATGAGATGAAACTGTCATACAACTAATATATTTGGCTGATGTGGGGATCACAAAGAGAAAACAGGAGGGTGATCAAGCTATTATTAAAAGGAGTCTAGATCTCTTCACTCACCTTTAACAGAGTCCAATCAAAGTTTAAAGATAGTACATTCACTACATGATTTCCATTATTAATATCAAGAATGAGATCAAGAGCTTTGATACACTCCTCTGTCCTCTGCTGCAACTAGACATAGATAAAAGACAACAGTGATTCTTCTGGACAGAAAAAACAAGCTACCCAGCATTCAGTTAAAACACTTAGGAACAAATCTTAGAAACATCTAGCGCTTCAAGTCATTGGGATTATTCTCATGTTCAAAGATAAGCACTTTGCAGAATCGGAGCTTGGATCCATAAATAGAAACAAATTAAAGGAGCTGTACTAGTTTAGAGAATTTGGCCCCTAGGACTGAAGTGGCAGTGAGCTCATGCTGCACAAGAGTGAATTTAGCCCCATGAGAGCAACTCCCATGGAGTCAGTACTTTTCAGGAGAAAGCTTATCAGGACTTGGATAAAAAATGTATTTAAAACTTGGCTGGTCCAGATGACCCCTTGTCTCTCTTCTGGGGTTCACCTGAATGAGTTATTGTGTTACAGGACAACTTGCCCTGTTTATACTGGAGCCTTAAAGTGTGTTAATATACTGTTTGGCTTCATCTAGACAAGCCCTCAATGGGAACCAGTCGGAGAGCCCTTCTTGTATTGTATACGCATTACCTAATGATGGTTGGGAGATGTTTTTGTGTTCCTTTTGATTTTTATATTTTACCAAACAGGAAAAATAATATTTTTCTCTTTTTGGAACCAGCTTTCTATGTGATGGTGAAATTCACGCCCATGCAGACGAGGCCTATATGCCTCTGAAATCACTACGAATCCTTGAAACACCTGCTGGACTCCACCAGAGAGATCATTCCAATGGGCAATAACTCTGCAGATTATTCCCAACGTTTCTCTAACTGGCATGAATTTAGGCTCACAAATAGGATACTGGATGTATATATGAGATGTCAGTTGTTGCCTTACTGGTGTGTACACTTTCACCAGAGACTCACTAAGGACCTCATCCAAAGGCTATTGAAATCAGTGGAAAGACTTCTACTGACATAAGTGGGGATTGGATCAAGAAAGAAAAACTGCTGGCATGCTTCTGCGGCCAGCTCTGCACTTTGAAGGCTTTGTGGGTATAACTATATGGGTGTACTGTTCCTGTTAAGCACGCCTAGTGTGGACACAGCTTATGCCAGCAAAGCTGCTCTTTTGCTGGTATAGCTTATTTGAGGCCTTCCACCTTCCCCCATCTCTGAGCAAAATAAGCTATACTGCCAAAAGCACAGTTGTGCTGCTATAACCCACATCTGTGTTAGAGGCTTTTGCCAGCACAGCTATGTTGGTCACAAATCATACCTTATTATGCTCCTGAGCGACATAGCTATGCTGGTAAAAGTCTGTAGTGTAGACCTGGCCTGAGGTAGGAAGTCTGATGGGTTAGTGGCCTTGCAAATATGCCAGCTTTAACCAATCCCTTAGCACCTCTTGGGTGCTAGATTACATCTTCGTCATTTGTTAGATCAGCATTCCACAACAAATACCTGTTGGTTGCGTAGAGGAAATTCCTGTTCACCTCGTTTTAGTTTTCTGTAGTAGATCCATTCCTCGTTTGGGTTTTCTGTAGCCTCTTCTTGTGCTTCACAACCAGGATTCTCTTTATGGTAATAAGTCGCAGAAGAGGATTTATCTCTAGAATATAGAAAAAAAAGTTACTTCTGAAGGCTAGCTCACACTCATGCCAACAGTGCTCAACCCACATGGACTTCAGGGGTGAAATCATGTCTCCATTGCAGTTAACGGGACTGGTGTCATTGATTTCAGTGCGGCTAGGATTTCACTCCCTATCAAGAAAAACTGGCTCCTGGCACCAAGAAACTAACTAGAGCAGCATTATAATTGAATGTATATAATAAAGTCTAAATGAAAAGAAAATAGGCCTTGTTTTGCCAGAGTTTAATATTAAACAGCCATAAATAGTGCATTTAAAAAAATTACATAGACAACTGACAGCTATCCTAGTCAAAGAATTCAAGTAACTTGCTCTTTCTTTAGATCAGGAGTCTCCAAACTACGGCCCACGGGCCAGATTCTGCCTGGGGCTTCCATCTGTCCAGCCCTACAACCAACAGGGGAGAAGCGAACAGCTGAGTAGGCATGCGGAGAAGGCAGCGGGAAGGGCTGCCAGCAGCAGCTCGCATGAGTTGAGGGGGAGGGACGTAGCTCAGCTGAGCTGTGCAGAGGGGTGAGTTCCTCTGGGAGCCAGTGTCCCCCCAAAGGGGAGCCAACTTAGGGGAGAGTCGTTGCTGCAGCCAAGCAGGTACAGGGAGAAGCAAACAGGCAGGCTGCAGCTGAGCAGGCACTCCGAACTGGCAGGGGGAGGGGCTGCCGGCAGCAGCTCACGGGGGCGGGGGGTAGGCTCAGCTGAGCTGTGTGGAGGGGTGAATGCCCCCAGGAGCCAGTGTCCCCCCAAAAGGGGAGCCAACTTAGGGGAGAGTTGCTGCTGCAGCTGAGCAGGCACTGACCCCTGCCTTAGAGTAAAAATACAAGCCAGATGCTTAATTACATCTCCAATGAATGGAGTAAAGAAGATGGAAATTAACAATTTCATAATGGTTAAATTTTAACTACAGCACTAATGGAACCAAACAGTATTTGTATGATGCTGTCAAGGTTTTTTCCCCCACTTTGAACTTTAGAGTACAAATGTGGGGACCTGCATGAACACTTCTAAGCTTAATTACTGGTTACTGGTTGGTAACACTGCCACCAGCCAAAAATTCAGTGTCTGGCGCACTCCCTGTCCCCCCCAAACTTTCCCCTCCCTGGGTTGCCTTGAGAGGCTTCACCAATTCCCTGGTGAACACAGATCCAAACCCCTTGGATCTTAAAACAAGGAGGAATTAACCATCCCCCTCCTCTTCCCCCACCAATTCCCTGTGAGTCCAGACCAATCACTTGGATCTTCAAACAAGGAACAATCAATCAGGTTGTTAAAAAGAAAGCTTTTAATTTAAAGAAAAGAAAAGATAAAAACATCTATGTAAAATCAGGATGGAAAATGCGTTACAGGGATCAGATGCTAGAGAACGAGGGACTCCTCGCCCACCCAGCCTTAGGTTCACAAGTTACAGCAAACAGAGGTGAAAACCTTCGCAAAGACTCGTTTACAAAGTTAAGAAAACAAACATAAGCACTATCTGCCTTTTCTAGGCTAGTACTTACATTTTTGGAACAGAGGAGACTGATTTAGCAAAGATTTGGAGAGCGGATGTATGGTCTGGTCCTCTAGTCCAAGAGTGAACAACGAACAAAACAACAGAGCACAACAAAGACTTCCCTCCACCAAGATTTGAAAGTATCTTGTCCCCCTGTTGGTCCTCTGGTCAGGTGTCAGCCAGGTTTACTAAGCTTCTTAACCCTTTACAGGTAAAAGAGACATTAACCTTTAACTATCTGTTTATGACATACAAATGTGTGAGTTTTTAGAAATAAAATAAAAAAGTGAAATGATTTTTAATGTATTGACAAATATTGTGTGATTTCACAGTACCTGCATCAATTGACTTTTATACCTGATTTAGAATTTAATGTAACACTGACACAGTAGAGTAGTGTTGTTTTTTAATGATTTTGCATCCATTTAATTTATTTCACACGAAGCCCCTTCAAAAATCTAATATGGCCCTCGTCTCATAAAGTTTGGAGACCCCAGGTTTAGATTGAGAGTTGAAGAAAATTAATACTATTTTAGTCTTTTTAAATAAATCTAAGTTATACTGTACAATAAACACTATGTTCTGTTTGCGTCTTTTAGACTCAAGACGCTGCTGAGAAAAATAAAGTGTTTATATCAAATTTAAGAAGATCTCAGGTTTTGCACACAGCACCTTGCAAGATCAAATCTTAAGCATAGGACTTTGTGAAATAACTGTTTGCCTCTTGTAGATGTACTATACAAACCTGTGCTCCACAGCAGCAACTATAAAACCCTGAGATGCCATCTCAATGCAGATAGCAGAATATATAGTCCTGAAATCAAAAAAATGCACTGCTTAAATACACAATTTCAATACCTTGCTCCTTAAATAACATATAGGCCGTATTTGTACTATATCCAATTTAATATTTTACATTATAGATCAATGCCTCCTTTCCTTCTCAAGTTACTACTGGACTGATTTTTATGTGGAAGTCTATAAAACATGTTCAAAGTCCCACATAAATAATAATAATTACTAATAACAACTAGCTCTTATATGGTGCTTTCATGCATAGAACTCAAAGAGCTTGCGAAAGGATGTCACTATCATTATCTCCATTTTTATATGGAGAAACTGAGGCATGGGGCAGGGAAGTGATTGCCTAAGGTCACCCAGCAGGCCAGTGGCTCAGCCAGGAATCCCTCTGAGGTCTCCTGAGTCCCAGTCCAGTGCTCTGTCCACCAAGCCATACAGCCTCTCTATCTTTATATCAACACCCATTTTGAAGAGGATTTTTTGAGGAAAAGAAACTAATGATTATATATAATAATATCATCTGCATAATACTTTACATCTTCAAAGTGTTTTGCAAACATTAAATAATTGATTCTCACAATACTCCTAAGGAACAAGTGTTTTCAAATAGGGAAACATATAAGTAAGCCAAACTTGGAGCAGGCCCTCAGTTTTTATAAACTGGCATTGATTTCCATGGAGATATACTACTTTACACCAGCTGAGGATCTGGCCTATTGTTTTTAAAACCAGTTTTAGCTAATGCTGTGATGGATCCAACACAACTTTACTAAAATACTGTTCAAAACCATTCTCAAGAACTGTCAATTTCCTGGGCTAAATTCCTCCCTGGCATAACTCCACTTATCGCAATGGAGTTACATTGGAGAGTCACGTGTCAACACGTGGTCTGAGGCCACAAACTGCTGCATTACCGGAAAGCTCCAAGTCCATGGGAAAAAATAATGAGCGGGTATTTCTCTCCAGGCTTGAAAGCAGCATTCCATTTTGCAGGACATGTCACTGAGCCTAGATAAGACAGGATATCTGCAGTTAGTGTGGCTTCTCATGTAACCACTTCTTCAAGAGATGTTCGGATACCCTACCTTATCTTGAGTAGCTGCTTTATTCCTCAGATTGACCCACTGATTTCAATTAGATTATTTGAGTGAGAAACACAAGGCAAGTAAGAGTAAAGACCTTAGTTCGTATTCTGCACTATAAAGCCTGATCCTACAAACATTTATTACCAGGCAAAGGGTGAAATTCCTCCCATACAGAAAGCCAGCATAAGGCCTCTGTCCCACTTAAATTCTGTAGGGAAAGACTTTCAAGGGCACAAAGGCCATTAGGCATCCAACTCCCACCGACTTTCAGTCAGAGCTGGGCACTTAGCATCCCCTTTGTGCCTTCAAAAAGCTTCCCTATAGGACTTAAGTGGTGGCCCTCAGCTCAAGGATGAATTTTACCTATAGGGCTGCCACTTACTACTGGGAATATTCCCAGACACCCATGAGAGTGGTATTTGGGCACATGGTGCAGTGAAACATACAGTCATAGTCACCTGAATGTTACTGCCCCATAGAAAAGGAAGAGAAACAGTTCTGCAAAGGAAATTACCTTGGGCTCCTGCAGTATTAACACATTCTTCATGTACAGGTGCCATAACTAAAGTGACCATAGCACACAATGTCTCACCAGTAAGGCAATTAGAAATAAACTCATCTTACCAACATAGTACTGAAAAAATGTCTCTCCTAACATCCGGTACATGTTGAGGAAGTCGGAAAGTCCACGATAATATTCCTTCCTGGGGATCCACTTGATTTCTTCACTACTTGTGCCATTTTGTGAAGGATAATACAGACGAAAGAAGCTTCCCTGTGATTGAATCAGAAAAAGAAATAGATTTTCTCACTGAAGCTGCTAAAAAATAAAAATATTTTTACCAAAGAATTTAACATATTAAAATGATACCACAAGGTGTAAGAGAGAGTCCAACGAGAAAATTAACAATAAAGGCTCAGGTGTTTTAGCCACCAAATGTCACTGTATTTTTCATACCTGGGAACCAAACAGACATGATCTCTGGCATCCAGTTAAAGTTAGATAACATTCCCTCCCAGGCTAAGCTACCATTAAAGCATTATTTCAAAATGTACAGTGCAAACTTTCTATTAACTTTAGAGTATTTGCTGCCTCCATTCTCTTATTTCTCCTTTTTTCCCCCCAATTATCTTCCTATTTTCTGTTTCCTCGTGCATCATATTTCTTCAGACTTGTTCAGAGCCTGCATTTCCCTCAGACCTGTTTCAGGCAATGTGTTCCAGCAGATAGAGCACAGACTGTGAGTCAGGAGATCTGACCTTTATACACAGCTTAGGCACTGACTTGCTGTGTGCCCATTACTCCTCCGTGCCTCAGTTTCTCTGTCTAAACTGAGGACAGTGATACCTACCCTCTTTGTAAACCACTTTGATAGCTACAGATGAAAGCTGCGTAAATACAAAATACTCCCATTAATAATTTTCTATAGTGTTTCTTCTTTGTTAAATATTTCAAATTATTTTTCCCTCCAAACCAGTTTCTTTCAAGCTGTTTTCATATCTGCTGTGATCTCTGTTCCCCTATGCATTTTTTTTAGTAGTATTTTCTCTCTCCCAAACTCTTACTACTGTTCTCTCCTCTTCTCAATTTCCTTTCTTTTGGATCCTCTCTCTTCTCCAACTGGACACCCCTGCTCTTCTTGTGAACCATGAAAGTCATTGGGTATGTTTTTTTAATAGAATGTTTCTTCTGCAAGGACCACGGGGTGAGACTATGTACAAGTAATTTAATGTAATAAAGAAGGTGTCTGTCAGATAAAAAGTATGTACAGTTTGTATTCTTACTCTTTAGGACAAAAGTGACTTTGGAGCACACTATTCAAAATCTCTCTGATTATATTGTGTTTCAGTGAATTAATTGTAGGAGTGCATGCAGAATGTGCTAAACAATAGGGCAAGATGGCTATTAAGAACAATACTTATTTTAAACTGGACTCTTAAAAACAGTTTCAGGTTGCTTGAATATTAAGTTTCTGATCTATTACTCAAGGCACATAAAGAGCTTATCTGATGAATCTTTTTTCCATTTACACAACACACTGTAATTAATGATCATTTTTGACAAAGACTTATTTAAGAACAGATTGCAAAACCCTGACAGTGATGAGGAGTTACTCACCTGATTAGTCCTTATTGCATTAGTCAGTTGAATAATTGGTTACCAGTGTGAGTAAAGTTCATAATCTAGACTTTAGAGAATGTTAATTATCCAGATCACTTACCTACTCTAGGCATGAAAGCTAATTTGAAGCAGTTAAACTCTACCATGCCAATCATTATGTAATGTAGGCACACAATAAATCGTTATAAAATTCACAGACCAAAATATCCAAATGATCCCTACTCACCATGATCACTACAAGCAAGTTCCACCATAAAAGCTTTGCTTGGAGTTTAAAAATGCAATGCCAATGCCAATGCTACAGGAAATGCCAACAACAAAGAGCAAGAGTAAAAAATTTAGTAGAAAAATTGTGAGGCTACTGTATCTGAAAATGCAAATCAGCATTGAATGGGCTGCAGGCCCATTAACTGCTTATAACTTTATCTGCATTCTTGGGAACTTGAGAGATATAATTGCTTCGTTCTGTAATGGTTCTACACCAGTTCTGAAGACTGTAACCTTTCTTTTTAAATAAGTACAAATTCCATAATTGTTACTTTTTAACACACAGCAGAAACGCTACATATCATCCCTCATTTGCCCTGCTAGGGGCACTTTTCTGATGGGGATAGCTGAAGTAATGGGAGACCTTGGTGGTGGGTCTCCATTGGAGCTAAGTTGCCAGGAAGGATGGGGGCAGGTGCCAGGAACCCAGAGGTATGGGGCTCTGTTTGAATGGTCTTGCATATCTCAGGGGAAGGACCTCTGGCTCATTCCATGAAGTGGCAAACCACATTTCCCACCTTCACTGCGCCACGTGGAACAATGAGGAAGAGTTTTCCTGCCCCGTTCCAAAAAATTCACTATGATGAGCTATGTGAATTCTGTGGGAGTTTGGTTTCTAAATACCTTTGAGGATCTTGGCTAAGGAGGATTGTCTTAACTAGGAAAGTGGGATCAGGCTCTTAAATTGTACTTGGAGATGGGTCCAAGCTACAAAGCTTAGATTTAGATAAGGATTCAGTTCTGAACTTCTCCAAAGTTTTGGAGGTCAAATAATGGTGTCTATATCCAGACATTTTTGCCTGCCAATTTCAGTTTATAAAATCTATATCCTAGTAGCTGACAGAATCTGCTGATTTACAGTATATCCCTGTCATTACAGCCTTACACTTCTAGCGATACCCCTGTGCCACAGTGGCCATCCTGTGTCGTTACTCTTACATTTATGAAATATTTTGTTCACCAAAAGTAAAATGCCTAGGGGCTTAAGCAGGCTTTGTCCTGCTCCTCTGCACAGGTGAACTTCTACCTATCAGAACCACGGGAACTTTTCATTTAATTAATACCTAATAGCATGATGAAGGCTGCAATGTTGGACTTGTGACTTATGTCAAAATAAAGTAGTGAGAGACAGGAAGGTTGTGTCTGTCATACCTGAATCGTGTAATCAGTCATCAGGTCCGTGCAGCCAACAGAGTAAGGGCCCTTCCCCTCGGGGATTCCATACAATTTTGTAGAGCTTTTGCTCTCCATTTCCTTCTGTGCATTAACAGACAAGCCTGGGGGGAAAAAACAGATGAGACGCATAGCTGCTGAAAAGGACTTAGGATATTAAAGATTCAGGACTTTGAGATTCAGGGCTGAGCTGACAGTCAGGGTGATGAGAAACAGGCACAGGATTCATAGATTTTAAAGCCAGAAGGGACCATTATGATCTCCTGTGTATCACAGGTCATAGAATTTCATCCAGGAGACTTTCACCTGGGTAAGCCACAGATGGCTGGGAGGGAATGAGGAGGGGAGGAGACAAGAGAGCCAGGGGCAGGGGTCACCAGAGTGATGTGGGGACTAGGAAGCTGGCAGAAGCCTGGGATTGCTGGGGGGATGAGTAGTGATACTCGGTCTGGAGCGATATTCGATAGGGCAGGGTTAGGAGATCTTGGAGCAGCCTGCATGGAGGAGCTTGGTTCAGCCTCCCCCATTCTACCACTTGTTACCTTAAAGCCGCCCCACACTCTGCCTTGTCTGCATTAATCTTCTCCACCCTGCCCTGTCCCTTTCAGCTCCTGCTTCAGTCTGATCCCCATGCTTCCGCCAGTCTTTCAACCCAACACCCATCCTGTCCCCAGCCTATGCCCTGACACTGTCCCCCTCCTTCTCCAAGCTAGCTTCCCCCCGGCTCCTCCCCCAGTCACTCCTCCTCCTCCTGACTCCTGGCTGCCTTGCCAATGGGAACCACCTCCTCCTTCCAGGTGCTCCATGTTGGTATGCATCCTGCAGGGGAGCAGCAAGAGCAGGCGAGAGGTAGCTTGGGGGTCTGCAATTCTTTCAACATAGCTGTCCCTGGTGGCCAGGAGGAGAAACCCCAGCAGAATCCTTGCAGACCTGCTTGATGTGTGACTTGCCAACTGGACTGGAGATCTGCATGACAGGGCTTCTGAATGTGTGCATGTCTCATGTGATATCAGACACTCTGCAGCCCAGCCCTCAGCAAAGCCCTGAGGGAGGAGAGTGGGGGTAACAGCCTACTCTTCCTCTAGATTAATCTTTCTAAATTGCATAATAATTAGTTGGCACAGATAGAACCAGTTGGTACAGTCAGTACATTTATAACTCACATTGGGATCCACTGGAAAAAGTACTTTGAATGACATCCATTACACTGCTAGGACCAGCCTATTGCTTTTCACCACTGATTTGGCACAAGTTTCATATTCACATGAAAATACATGAAATATTTAAAAAAAACAGATCAATTGCCTTATTCTAATTCACAGGCAGAGTATAAATGCATGCTGTAAAACCCCATGGAAATGAATTCCTGTAGTCAATAGCTGCTTTTCAAACCTCAGCATTTTGTCTGCTACTAAAAGGCTCAAAGGCTAATTGGGCTAGAATTAGGAAAATTTCCTCCTTCATACTGGAGGATTGCATGTCTCATTTGTGTGAAATTGGATGAAGGAAGAGACAGAACAAAGTAAGCCTGATTTTCAAAACGGTGATGTGCCCACAATTTCCAGTTAAGTAGCTTTGAGTGCTCAGCACTCTGAAAATCAGTCTCAGAGCTCACACATGCCTGTGACCAGTGCGCTGGAATGCTTGAGAATGGCTTACCCAACTGAGAAAATGGAACTGTATCAGTGTTTCAGATTCTGTTCAGAACTGATGGATATTTCAGGATAAGAACATAAGAATGGCCATACTGGATCAGACTAAAGGCAGGGCCAGCTCTAGGCACCAGCGTTCCAAGCATGTGTGTGGGATCGCACTCTGGCTCTTTGGGGTGGCACTTTTCAAGGCACTCCGACCTTCTTTTTTTTTTTTTTTCCTTGGGGCAGCAAGAAACCTGGAGCTGGCCCTGACCAAAGGTCCATCCAGCCCAGTATCCTGTCTACCAACAGTGACCAATGCTAGGTGTCCCAGAGGGAGTGAACCTAACAGGTAATGATCAAGTGATCTCTGTCCTGCCATCCATCTTCACCCTCTGACAAACAGAGGCTAGGGACACCATTCCCTACCCATCCTGGCTAATAACCATTAATGGACATAATCTCCATTAACTTATTTAGTTCTCTTTTAAACCCTGTTATAGTCCTACCCCTCACAACATCCTCAGGCAAGGAGTTCCACAGGTTGACTGTGCGCTGTGTGAAGAACTTCCTTTTATTTGTTTTAAACCTGCTGCCCATTAATTTCATTTGGTGACCCCTAGTTCTTATATTATGGGAACAGGTAAATATGTCATTGTTCGTCCAGGCAAGAAAATGCTCTGTGCAATACCCCTCGTACGGCCACAGGGTGTCAACTGTTGCTCTGTGAGGGAAATGCTTTGTGCATGTACCCACCGATGGGCCACACGGTGTTAATGTTGTTCAGGCAGGAAATGAGCCTCTGTCCTTGCCCCAGCGTGGCCACAGGTGCCAACCTGTTTGCTCTGTGAAGGAAAATGCTCCAGTGCATTAATCGCAGTGGCCAATAGTGACTGCTGCTCTGTTAGAGAATATCTGGTGCATTACCCTGCGTGGCCAAAGGGTGTCACTTTTGCTTCATGGCAAGGAAATGCTTGTGCAAATACCGCACGCGCTTAAGCCACAGGGCTGTCACTGTTGCTCTTGAGTGAAATGCTCTGCTTGCATTAACCATCGCGTAGGCCACACGGTGCCACTGTTGCTATCTTGAGGGAGAATCCAATGCTCAATTACCTCCGCATGGCCACAGCGGTCACTGTTGCTCTTAAGGGTAAGCTCTCTCATTACCCGTCTTGGCCTCACACGGTGTCAGTGTTGCTGCATGGAGGAAGTGCTCGTGCATTACTCCGGTGGCCCACATGGGTCAGCTGTTGCTCTGTGAGGGAAATCTCTGTAGACTGTGATTGTCACGGCCGAGGAATCTGTGTTGCCTGTCAAACGGTGTCAAGTTGCTTGTGAGGGAACATCTGTGATAATCCGCGTGGCCACAGAGGATTGTTCACTTCTTCTGTGAGGGAAATTGCTCTGTGCATTACCCGTGCATGGCCACAAATGGTGTCACTGTTGCTCATGTAGAGAAAGCTCTCTTCACGTAACCTGCATGCCACACCGGGTGTCACTGTTGCTCCGTGGGCGATATCCTATGTCCATTACCACCGCTTGGCCACAGCGTGTCACTGTTGGTCTATGAAGAATGCTCTGTGCATATACGTCGCGTGACGCATCTCAGGCCACTGTTCTCTGTGAGGTTAATGCTCTGTGCTTAACCGCATGGTTTAGGGTTTAGGTTTAAGGGTTAGGGTAGGGTTGGGGTAGTGGGGGAGGGGTAGGTAAGGCGTTAGGGGTTAGGGGTTAGGATTAGGGTTAGGGTTAAGGGGTTGGGTTAGGGTTCGGGGAAGGGGTTAGGTTAGGTTAGGTGTTAGGAGTAGAAGTAGGGTTAAAGGTGTATAGAAATCTCTGTAATTCACTAATCTCTACAAATTTCTTATACTTTGCACTTGTGTTAGTTTGTGTAGTTTAATATTAAGTATCTTTATATGACATGCAATCTTGCAAATGTTATTTTATTCATATGACTTGGCATTGTGCCTCTTCATACAACTTGTATTAGAAAATTGGTAGAAGAACTTTAAAATATCA